>NW_027512738.1:0-300000 GCF_048772815.1 Callospermophilus lateralis
TATATCAGCAGCAAAACTTCTGAAATGGAAATGAGGAAAACCACTCCATTCAAAATATCCTCAAAGAAAATAAGATAATTGGAAAAACAATTAAATAGTTGGGAAACAACCTAACAAAAGAGGTGAAAGATTTATAAATGAAAACTACAGAACCCTAAAGAGATAGAAGAGATCTTAGAATATGGAAAAATATACCCAATTCATAGATAGGCAGAAATAACATCATCAAAATGGCGATATTACCCAAATTCTCTACAGGTTTAAACTGATGCCAATCAAAATCCCAACGACATTTCTTGTAGAAATGATAAAGCAATCATGAAATTCATAAGGAAAAACAAAAGACCCAGAATAGCAACAGCAATTCTAAGCAGGAAGTTTGAATCTGGAGGTATAGCGATACCAGAGTTCAAACTGTACTACAAAGCAATAGTAACAAAAACAGCATGGTACTGGTACCAAAACAGGCAGGTGGACCAATGGAACAGAATAGAGGACACAGAAACCAATCCACAAAATTACAACTTTCTTATATTTGATAAAAGGGGCTAAAAACCTGCAATATACGAAGGATAGCATCTTCAACAAATGGTGCTAAAAAAATTGAAAATCGATATGTAACAAAATGACACTGAATCCCTTTCTCTCGCCAAGCAAGGAAGTTAACTCAAAGTGGATCAAGGAGCTAGATATCAAATCAGAGACACTGCATCTGATAGAAGAAAAAGTTGGCTACGATCTACATACTGTGGGGTCGGGCTCCAAATTCCTTAATAGGACACCCATAGCCCAAGAATTAATAACAAGAATAAATTAATGGGACTTACTTAAACTAAAAAGTTTTTTTTTTCTCAGCAAGAAAAACAATAAGAGAGGTAAATAGAGAACCTACATCCTGGGAACAAATTTTTACCCCTCACACTTCAGATAAAGCCCTAATATCCAAAATATACAAAGAACTCAAAAAATTAAAAAATAAGATAACAAATAACCCAATCAACAAATGAGCCAAGGACCTGAACAGACACTTCACAGAGGAGGACATACAATCAATCAACAAGTACATGAAAAAATGCTCACAATCTCTAGCAGTCAGAGAAATGCAAATCAAAACCACCCTAGGATACCATCTCACTCCAGTAAGATGGGCAGCCATTAGGAAGTCAAAAAACAGTAAGTGTTGGCGAGGATGTGGGGAAAAGGGGACACTTGTACACTGCTGGTGGGACTGTAAATTGTTGCAGCCAATTTGGAAAACAGTATGGAGATTCCTGGGAATGCTGGGAATGGATCCACCATTTGACAAAGATATCACCCTTCTTGGACTATTCTCTGAGCATCTTAAAACAGCGTACTATTGGGATACTGCCACATCAATGATCATAGCGGCACAATTCACAATAGCTAGACTGTGGAACCAACTTAGATGCCCTTCAATAGATGAATGGATAAAAAAAATGTGGAATCTACACACAATGGAGTATTACGCAGCACTAAAAAATTAGAAAATCATAGAATTTGCAGGGAAATGTATGGCATTAGAGCAGAATATGCTAAGCGAAGCTAGCCAATCCTTAAAAAACAAATGCCAAATGTCTTCTTTGATATAAAGAGAGCAACTAAGAACAGAAAGGGAGGAAGAGCATGAGGAAAAGATTAACATTATACAAAATGAGTGAGGGGAGAGAAAGGGAGAGAGAACAGAAAGCATATGGAAATGGTAGGAAACCCTCAATGATACACAAAATTACACATAATAGGTTGTGAGGGGAAATGGGAGGGAAATAATGGAGAGAATTAAACAACAGCACATGAGGTAGAGAGGGAAGATGGGAGGGGAGGGGAGGGGGGATAGTAGGGGATAGGAAAGGTAGAAGAATACAACAGTCACTAATATGCCATTATGTAAAAATGTGAATGTGTAACCAATGTATTTCTGCAATTCTTATTTGGGGAAAAAAATGGGAGTTCATAATCCAAATGAGAAAAATGTATCAAAGATGATATATCATGAACTTTGTAATGTTTTGAACAACCAATAAAAATAAATAAATAAATAAAGTTTTAAAATTCAGTGGGAAGAAATCAGCTAAAAAAGTGTTGACATGCATTCATTTTTCTTAGCAGAAACTTTGTTTTGTGTAGTTGTAACTATCACAAATTTATTTTACCAGAAATTTGGCTTTTGAAAATGCACATAAATTGAGATTAAAGGATAATTCACCTACCTTCATGAAAAATTCATAGCATTTCCTATATTTTTCATATTTCATTTTTTTAGTTAATATTTTGTCATGGACCAGGTCTAGCCTTAGGCTATTCTTCCAGAATACTACCTCATCTGACAAGTTCGTACAATGTGTTGGATTTTTCTTTTCTTCTTTTATTTAATTGTTTCTAGTTAATAATGTGTATTTCTCCTTATCTTTATTTGGACATACATACCCAACTATATCTTTGCATTTTATGTTTTACTGGGGAAGAGACTCATCAAAAGCTTTTTGTTGTATGTATTAACAATCAAACATTCAGAGCATGCAATTATTCTTAATTTTGCATGAAAATATCTTTGCACAATTTTTCTTATAAAGATTTAGAATTATTAATAATTTCCCTGCTGTAATAAGTAACTACTTACAAGAAGAATTAAACAATTGACTTTATATCAATTATGAATATGAAAAGTACTAAAATAAATATTTGGCAATTAATACACAATTGATAGAAATTGAAATCACGAGAAAGCCATTTAAAATGTCAGTGCATATGGTCCTTAAATAATAGGTTTTTTAAAAAATTTTTCTCTAATTCATAAGATATATTATGCCATATTATCGCTTAATGTGATATAAAACTTTAAATTATCAGTATAGATAAATTAGAAAGAAACCTGTTTACTTAAATATGTTTAATTGATTTTCACTGTAAGATGTTAATTCTGGAAGACTTGAGAATTAAGAAAGATATGGTCTATATTATATCTAACAGGCTAATCAAAGTACTTTTAAATATAAATGTATATATACATTTATATTTGTAATGCATATGCATGAATATAGATACATACATATAATAAATATATAGTGATATATCTATCAGGTGATTATAATTTTAACGTTTTCTCAAGAAAAAAGAATGACTATAAAAAACAGTCTTAAATTTAAATTTCATAGCAAGATACTGTTTGTAATGACATGAGAGAAAAATTGATATGGATGGAAAATGAAAAAGGAAGAGAGAGAAGGGGGAAAATGAGGAAGAAAGTGAGTAAAGAAGAGGGAGAGGCATATTCGATATTAAGAAAAAAGTGGAGGGGCTGGGTTTATGGCTCAGTGGTAACATGATTGTCTAGCATGTGTGAGGCACTGGGTTCTATTCTCATCACCACATAAAAATAAACAAAATGAAGGTCCATCAACAACTGAAAAACAAAAAATAAAAAAGTAGAAATATTACCAAAATTCCAAGCTTTGTTGAATGTTAAATAAAAAACAATATGTTACATAGCCTTATGTAATTTCTAGACTCCCCAAAATAGTCATTAAATGTTAGATCATTAGTGCTATAACTAAAAATCCATTGTTCCTTCCTCTACATTCTGTGTCATGCTAGTACTAAAATAAATTGTATTATAACACCAAAAAAAAAGCCAAATCATAATATTTCTACAGTAACTGACCCGAGTTTAACATCAATGCAAGTAGATTCCTATGGGACATGATGTGCATTTTGACGTTCATTTTTATTCAACACTGGAACATTACTATTTCTTCAGTTTATGCACATCATAGGATACATATTTCATCCACAATTTAGCAAATTTATACGCATTTGTTTAACTTCAAATCACTTCCTGCTTCAGTACCCATGTATTCCTCCATGTTTCTTGACTGCTCTTTTCATGAGACTTCTTTACAAACACATTATTTTCGATTTCCATTATCATATTTGAAGCAAAACACCTGTCATGATAAACCATAACCCTAATATTACCATTAAATGTATAAGTGGTTGGAAAGAATGATTGTATATCAATATAAGATTTCTTACTTAGTTACAGATATCAATTCAATCCATTATTTAAAGTGGAACCAGTTATATTATTTATTCACAGTATGGTCTATTCATGTATTATCTCTATATTCATAGACACAGGGTACACCTCTTTATACCCCCAATACTAATTTATACGTCTTCAAAATATTGCTCCCAGAAATGGTGGAACAAATACATGTAACCTGATCTACATATACATTTTATCACAGTAATATTCTGAACAGCAAAAAGCAAAGTTCACACTTATGATTGTACCATACCTAAATGGAAAGTGAACATGGATTACTAAAAATATCCATGTCCAGGTTGCCTAATGATCTCAAATGAAAATCCTATTGGTGACTACATATTTGTTTCTTTCAAAGATTATATATTCAAACTCAACCCTGTTGAATATGTCTAAAGCTGTCACTCACTTTACACTTTGAATGATTTTGTAATGTGTCTATTGATATCTGCTTTCCTACATATTTTCCCCAGTTCATCATTGTGACTGAATCTTCACATGTGCTATCACTAACATTCACTCTCTAACCGAAACCCTATTGCTAAAAAACTTTGGTCCAAATCCTATAATCACTCTTCTTCCTAAACCTACCTACTGTCTTCCTAATCCTACCGACTATCCCTTTTTGACTGGATGTTCTCTTCTACATTCAATCATCCAAGGTACAAGGTCCTATGCCATTGTATATCGATTTATCTGAGACATCTGTGCAGAACGTAATTCAATGCTAAGTATCCCAATCAAGGACCCAATGACCTTCTGGGCTTCAATTCTTACTTAGATTTCTCTTTTCATTCATATATTTCACCTCTATATTCTTATAAATATCGCAGGTTCCCAATACCATTGTTCATCGAGCAGAATGGTTCCTAACCAAAATTGAAAATGTTATTAACACTAACTATACACTCTTCCCTCAATCTAACTTTACAGAAAAGCAGTGACAGTGTTGGTCTTACAATTCAGGAATGTATGGGATCTTCTACCTGATGAGAACCTCAAAGGTATGTGCAGAAATGATCCCTGGAGAAGATGTAGGCAGCTATGAAGGACCTGAGAGAGCAAAAGTCATCTTCCATGGAAAACAACCTGGTAGGATGAAGTTTGGTGTCTGAATCAGCCTCTGTCTTCTTAATGTAGAGAAGACGGACCAAACCAGGCCTTATGGAGAGCTGTTCCTGAGAGCCTATGGATTATATCTCATTCTAACTTATGAAAGGGTCACAGGAAGTAGGGGCAGCCTCCATCTAAAGGGACCATAAGAAGCAACTGTTAAAACAAAGTGGTTGCCAAGGCAGTGACCTCATTCAGTTCCTGAAGGAAGTGACCTCACCTCACTTCCTTGGTGTTGGAAGTCTCTGAACTTGGGATCCAGGAAGCCAGGCACCCCGAGCCAGTCCCAGTCCCATTCCCAGTTGTCTCACTTGTTTGGATTTACCAAGGACAGGGTCAGTCTTTCTTGGTACCTACTGATTTGAAGATGTCCAAATGCCAGAAGAGCTCTGAAGAGGGGCCTTTCCTGAGAAAGAAGGTAGTGGCTCACCGCTGGTTCCTGTCAACTTCACAGAGTTGGCCAAGGAGACCAGATCTGAGAGAAGACAGGCCATTTCGGAGGAACATAGTATGGCCCAGCAGTCAGAGAACACTCCGAATAGTCACAGACCTACTTGGGGGAAGGAGGTGCCTTTGTGGGTGTGGTTGTGGGTTTGTGGTTTGGTCTCATGTTCTGAGAATAAGTTTTTTCAGATATCAGCTCCGGAGCCCAGGAATTAGTTCTCATTGGGCCTAAGGTTCCCCACCAGCGAGATTTGAAATTGGCGCTGGCTGCATTGTTAACAAGGGCGGGGACTTTTCACGCCACTGCAGAAAAGAAGAAGGTAGGAAGAAGAAGTCCTTAGGCGCCATGTTGGGGTTTTTCTCTGGGGTATGGCTGCCATTTATACTTTTCCTAACATTCCTCCATTTTTGTTTTTTAAGAAATTGGGGTGTTGTTTGTCATTTCTGGCTGATTCCTGCTGTGTAGGGGTGCTGTGGGGCCTAGAAAGGGAAGTGGACGAATGCTCGGGGGGCAGGTCTTGGGATATCATGGCAGCCAGAAATAAAACCCAGTGGTATAGATAGCTACTTCAGTAGGGGTAAAGTCTATGAAAGTTCCCTGATGCCACAAGTTGTCAATGGCATGAAACCAGTCCTGGATGGAGGAGATTGTTGGTATCAGCCACTGGTCCTGTAACAGAGACTCAAGGAAATACTGGAAGCGTTGCCTGGACATGGCGTCACCAGCACCTGAAGAAGATCAGAGCGAATAAAAACAGAATGAAGATAAAAATTAAAGCAAAGGTCAATTTTTGGCAGAAGTTCCATGTTGGGGGACTGACATAGAAGAGGCCAAGGGCCATGAGGAAGCTTAGAATGTCATAAAGACTCATGAATCCAGTATGGCAGATTAGGAGGTTCTCCAAGCTTGTTGCCTCCCGCTGTCTGATGTACGTTGCATTCCATCGTGCCTGGTAGTGAGCTTCATCACGGAGTGAACTGTTCTCTTGGAGATGTTAGGGGTTCATCGGTCATCAGAGGCTGGTAGTGCCTAAGCAAAAGCTTGTTGAAATTTTGATTAAAAATTTTTTGCAGTTGGGTTTGAAGGAACTTCATTATGCATGGCAAGAGAGCACAAAAAGGGAGCATCCCAATAAGGGGCCCCAAGATAGGTAGTAAGTACATGGCAAGATAGGATTGGAAGAACCCTGTTATGGGATTGGAGGAGCTAGGTTTGAGCAATTTGGTCGATAATTCCTGCAATTTAACAACATTTTTTTCTATCAGCCCAGATTCATTAACATAATAGCAACATTCCTCTCTGAGGAATAGGCATGTACCCCCTTTTTCTGCAGTGAGAAGATCAATTGCCCTTTGGTTCTGTAAAGCCACGTGTGCCAATGAAGTAACCTGGCGCTGCAAGGAGCCCAGAGACTCAGCAGTGGTATCGAGTGCTTCCTGCAGTTTTTGTTGCAGGTCATTGGATGCCCATAGAACATGACCTATAGCTCCACCAGAGAGTCCGAGACCCGCCACTGAGGTTGTTAAAGTGAGGCCTACCAGAACCGGCAGAAAGACTGCCCTACGGGTTCGGGAAGGTAGGGCCAACTGTGGGAATTCGGTGGGAGTATACAAAGACAGCTGAGGAACTACAGTAACCAAGAAACAGGTGCCAGAGACATTGATCGTTGAGGTACTTAAAGACCCATTACACCAGAGGAAATTTCCAGGTTGCATAAACGCAGGGCTCGATTGGGTGCTTAAGCTTAAGGAACAAATTGGTAAAGGATTCATTATTGGCAGGTGGAACCAGATGAAAGCAAATAAAGCATTGGTGGAATAACTTTCCCACAGTGGGATACGTGTCACATGTAGGGGTTGTCCTTTCTTAGAGAAATTGTAGGTTTTTGCTGAAATATTTCCTGCCGCTAATGGGACCACTGCTAGAAGTGGACGACTAATTGAAGCACAGAGAAAGCACTGAGAAGGAGGCACAGAAAGAGGGGTGGATTTTAATAATTGAAGAGTTTGGTGTAACAAATTGAGCCATGTGTCAGGGGGACCTGAGGGGGTTGAAGGGTCTGAATCCTTTTTGGATGAGCTATGGATAAGATCTCGAAGTTTTGATTCTGACTCCTTAATGTGTTCGACTACCTGGATGGTTGCCTTAGGTGGCATAATCAGGGTGCTGCCAACAGTCATCCACATTGTGGGTCTGGCTGAGGTTGTCCGAGCATAGACAGCAAACTCAACATAGCCCCAACGTTTGGCCTTGGGGTCAGGTATATCTAAAGTATACCATCCATTGTTATCAGATGAAGAGCCTTTATGCCACTTTAGGTAACTAGATGTCCACCCTTTTGGGTAACCAAGTGAGTGGTAAGAATAGCTACCATGTTCATCATGGAACCTGCATGACCAATAGGGGCACCCATTATATATCTCAGGCCACCAATGACAATAGTCTTTTGTTTGATCAAAAAGGAAGCAAATGAAAGGCCAGTTCCAGCTACCAGGGACGAAGGTCCTTGAAGGTGACAATTTTAGGGAAATAGAGGTGGAATTGTGGATGAAGCAAGTAGTTGTATCCACTGCACCGACCTTCTGCATGCCATGTTCTGAGTACCGTTCCTGAAGAGTGAATAAATACATGGTAGGAGAGGTGGGTAAAGACCAGTCCCAATAGAGTACAGAAAATAAGCAGAGCACAAAAAAACAAGCAGTTACAGAAGATTAGGGTGTTGGGAGAGCTCATTGTGACTTTTTTAAGAGGAATTGGGCTGCATGGAACACTGTGTGAGCTGCAACTTAAATGGGTGAGATGAGTGTGGAGAGCAGGAGTTAAGGGGAGGTTCAGGAGGTGATTCTTGGAGTTCCTCTGGGTGGTCCTGTAGTCAGCAGGTGGGACCTCCTGGTGATATGGCTTCAACCTAGAAATGTGAATCCAGGGAGTGAGACGGTTGTCTGGTAAGGAGAGTTTGGCGGCAGTGGGGGTACAGAGAATGACAGGATAGGGGCATTTCCATTTTGGGGCAAGAGTCCCTTTCTCCTCTGGGGTATTATAATAGACTAGACTCCCAGGTGTTATGGGAGGAGTGTTTGGAGAGGACACTGGGTCCGGATGAAGCCAGTCCTGATATTTCCAGATTTCCGAGCAGAGATGATATAAAAGAGGCAAAGACAAATCTCGGGTGAGAGATCCTTGTGAAATGACCAACCCAGGGGGTATAAGAGGTCTTCCATACATTATCTCAAAGGGAGACAGTAAAGATGGTTTTTAGGGAGAGCTCTGATTCGAAGCAAATCCAAGGGAAGGAGTTTGACCCAGTCTAAGTTTAATTCCATTTTCAATTTGGTAAGGACATCCTTTAGAGTACGATTTACCCTTTCCACTTTCCCTGAAGCTTGGGGGTAATATGGACAGTGGGAATGCCACTTGAAGGAGAGGGCTTGAGAGACCTTTTGTGTGATCCTAGAAATAAACTCAGGGCCATTGTCATATTGTAGAGAAGTGGGCATACCAAACCTGGGGATGATGTCTGTCAGTAAGATTAAAGCTACAGTGGAAGCCGTTTTATTGGAAGTGGGAAATGCCTCAATCCAACCAGAGAAAGTGTCCACAAAGACAAGGAGGTATTTAGTGCGCCATACTGTGAGCATGTTGGTGAAGTCTACCTGCCAGTCAGCAGTGGGAATGTGTCCCCGGGCTTGGTGGGAAGGGAAAGGTTTGGGCCTTAAAGGAGTATAAGTGTTGGTCCACTGACAGATCTGACAATTAGAGGCTATATTCTGTAGCATGGCTTTGTCAGAGAGGGTGAGCGAGAAGAAGCTCTGTAAAAAGAGGGTCAAAGACTGAGAATTGGAAAGGAATAGATTATGAAGGAACTTGAAGAGATTCTTGTTCTTACTGGAAGAAGTAGGGGCTTCAGATGAGCTGTCTAAAGTGGCCATTATATATCCCCCAGGGGGTCCATCATTGGAAGTGGTAGCAGCCATTTGTGCCACCTGGTCAGCTTTGGCATTGCCCTCAGTGATAAGAGAGAAGTCCTTCTGATTAGACCTACAATGGACAACTCCCACCTGGGTGGGTAAGTGGGAGGCCTCTATCAGATTTGTTATAAGAGCCGAATTAGTGATCACATTACCTTTGGTGGTAAGTAGGCCTCGCTCCTTTTATATTGCAGGATGGGATAAGATATGGAAGACATATTTTGAATCAGTATAAAGGGTGAGGGATTTGCCTTGTGCTAGAAGGCTGGCACGAGTGGCTACTATAAGTTCAGACTGCTGGTTGGTAGTTCCTGAAGGCAGAGCTTTGGCCTCTATAATCTCAGTGGCTGATACTACAGCGTATCCAAAGTAATGAGTGCCGTTCTGCCATCAGTAAACCAGATAAGGTCAGGCTTGGCTAGTAGTCACTCAGAAATGGAAGAATGACAGGGGAGGAAATCATCTAAGGTTTCCAACCAATTATGAGTTTGTGTGTTAGACGTGGGAGTCATTGGGAGCAGTGAGGCAGGGTTCTGTGCAGAGCAGGGAAGGAAAGTAATATTAGGGTTTTCCAGAAAGGAAGTGAGGAGCGACAGAAATCTGGATGGAGGAAGGGTTTGAAAGCCCTTATAAGCTAAAAGATCCTTCAAGTGATGTGGGGAGTGGATAGTTAAAGGGGCCCCAAAAGTAAGCTTAGAGGCTTCTTTGTGTAAAATTTGTCCAGCAGCCAGAGCTCTTAAGCAAGGGGCCCACTCACGGATGGTAGGGTCAAGTTGCTTGGACAAATATGCCACAGGTGCAAATGTAGGCCCATAGTTTTGACCTAAGACCCCAAGTTCTTGCCTCCCATTTTCATGGACATATACATGAAATGGTCTTGAAAGATCAGGAAGGTGCAAGGCAGGTGCCATTAAGAAAAGTTGCTGAAGCCTGCGCAAGTTGTAGTTTGGGAAGGAGGCAAGAGATTCACTAAGGGGTCCCTTTGCTAGGTCATACAGGATTTGTAAAGAAGAGAATAATTTGGGATCCATGCCCTAAAATAACCTGCTAGTCCTAGGAATGATAGTATTTTGGCTTTTGTATGGGGCACTGGAAGATAAGAGAGGAGTTGCCTCCTATCCAGTGTTATTTCCTTTTTTCTGGGTGTAAGGCAAAAACCAAGATAGGTGACAGAAGACTGGGAAACATGGGCCTTGTGGGGAGACTCCCTATTTCCCTTGTCTGCTAGGAAATTAAGAAGCTGAGCAGTGTGGGACTGGGAGTGTTCCCAGAGGGACTACATAGAAGAAGGTTATCGACATATTGAAGGAGAGTAGAGTCAGGACAGGTCGGGTGAAAGGATGTGAGGTCCTGGGCAAGAACTTGGCCAAAGAGATGGGGGCTATCCCTGAATCCCTGTGGGAGGACAGTCCAAGTAAGCTGATGAGAATGGCGGGTGTGAGAGTCAGTGCAAGTAAAAGCAAAGATATACTGAGATTCTGAGAACAAGGGAATAGAAAAGAACGCATGTTTTAAATTTAGGACCAAGAAGTGGGTAATAGTGGCAGGGATCTGAGAGAAAAGGGTGTAAGGGTTGGACACTAGCGGGTGGATGGGGACCACAGAGGAGTTGACAAGGGGAAGGTCTAGAATCAGCCTGTAGGACTCGTTAGGTTTCTTTACTGCCAGAATGGGGGTGTTGAAAGGAGAGTGTGTAGGACTAAGATACCCCTTTCATAATAAATCCTGGATGATGGCTTCTAATCCGAGGAAGGCTGTGGTTGTGAGTAGATATCATGGTTGACTAATATATCTTGAAGGGTCCCGTAAGACAATATGAATAGGACTGCATTTAGCCATAAAGGGTGTAGTTGTGTCCCAAAACTCAGGGTTAACTGGTTTAGATAGTCGTGGGAGAGTGCATGAAGGAGGTGTATCTGCCCCTAGGAACATCATGAGGAAATGAGAGGTAGGAGAGGTGTGGGGTGATATGTGAATGGTGACTTTTAATAGTGAGAGTATGTCCCTTTCCAGAAGGGGAATGGGGCAATGGCTCATAACGAGAAAGGAGTGAGTGAAGGACAAAAGGGATTTTGAGGGAAAATACGTTTACCTCCTACCACGACAATAGGAGTTTTTGAGGGTGTGGTAGGACCCCAATACTCCCTCAAGACTGAAAAAGTGGCACCAATATCCAAGAGGAAGGTAATGAAGCGTCCATCCACCAGGAAGGTGACCCTAGGCTCTTGATTCTTGATGGTAATAGTCTGGAGGGAAGGCCCAGGGCTCCATCAATCCTCCTCTGCCAAGCCCAGGAGAGGCTTGGGTTGCCGGGTGGCTGAACAACCTCCCTTCCGGGTTGTTGGGCAGTCTGCCCCCCAGTGTCTCCTTTGATGGCATGTTGGGCAGGGGTTTTACAGTGTTCTCGGCGAAGGACAATCCTTACCACATTTGAAGAAAGCTCCAGGGGGTGTCACATTGGGACGGCATGGTGATGGCCTTCTCTGAATGACCTGGGCCAACATTTGGAATTTGGCATTTTCAGCTCTCTGCCTACGGCAATCACTTTCATCCTCTCTACCATGAAAAACCTTTAAAGCGACAGCGAGGATTTTGGTCTGAGGAGTAGCAGGGCCCTGTTCAAGCTTTTTAAGCTTGGCTTTAATGTCAGAGTATTTTGGGGCCAGAACATATGTCATTAAGACATGACGGCCATCAGGGGTTTCTGGGTCGAGTTATGTGCACTGTTGAAGGGCCTTGGTTAGTCTATCCAGGAATTCTGAAGGTGTTTCCTCCTTCCTTTGAATGACCTCCTGCATCTTTTTAAAGTTAACAGCCTTGCGGGTGGCCTTTTTCAGGCCCGCCAAGAGGCAGGATGTAAAAAGGTCATGAGTCTGTAAGCCTTCAGGGGTGTTGTAATCCCATAGGGGATCCTGCTCTGGGACAGCATGAGGGCCCGTGGGGTGGTTAGGATTGGTCCTATGATTTTCATCAGCATGGGCTTGGACTAGCTCCCAGACCCTTTGCCTTTCCTCGGGGAGATGTGTATTGGCCAAGAGCATGTATATGTCATGAAGAGTGAGGCTATATGCTTGCAGGACCCATTGAAACTCCAGAATGTAAGTGGTGGGTTTAGTGGTGATTGAGCCTAACTTCCTCTCTAGCTGAGTAATGTCTGACCTGGAGAAGAGCACGTGGACTCTGATGACACCCTCGGGACCAGCTACCTCACGAAGGGGTGCGATTGTCTTAGGGGTGGGAAGGAGTCCTTTAGACCTGGTAACAGGAGGACTGAAAGAGGCAGGCGGCGGACAGGAAGGAGAGGAAGGGGAAGGGAGTGTCTCTTTGGAAGAGGAGGAGGTAGAGCAGGCAGAAGAGGACGGAGGGGAGGGGGATAAATTTTAAGGCTGAGGATCCATGGAATCAGGCAGAGGATGAGGAGGGTATAGCAGAAGAGAAGGGGCAGATGGGGCTGGGGATAAGGTGGGGGTTCATCTGCTGGGTCGAATGAGGAAGAATCTGTGAAGTCAGAAGTAGAAGTAGGGGAAGAGAGGGGATTGCAAGCAAGGAGGACCTGAGGGGGAGGGCAGGAGGAGCAGAGACAAGGTGCTGTGTGGGAAAGCTAAAACCTTCAATACAGGGAATCTTCCTCCACTTTTTCAGACGCTGGCAGTAGTTAAAAAGGTCCCGGGGGAGGATTGGATCTAAGGATCCTTCTTGGACTGATCCCCTCATGGAAACCTCAAGCCACAGGTTATGATGAGTGTCTATATGGAAGAAGATGAGGGCCTTGTGGGAGTGCTTTGGTTTTAATTGTGGTCATTTGTGTGGTGGTTGGAAGTGATGACTGTTTCTACCTGGGCTTGAACTCTGGTGTGATTCCCCTTAGAGTCTGAGTTCTGGAACTGATCTCAGAGAAATATTGCCATGAACTGTGTTCAGATTTTAGGAGGCCACGCATGGGATTCGCCCTTGGAAACTGAGATCAAGGACAGAGTGGCTTTCCACAGAGACTTGGAATCTCAGCTAGGATATCATATGATTTTATTCTGAAAGATTTGGCAGCCATAGTTGAGAGTCAGAACACCCATGGACGTCACATTGAAGACCTCAATGGGCCTGGCTTCATGTGACCTTTTGAAGACTCTATGGGAAGACTTGCCTGTGAGAGTTCTCCAGAGCTTTCATTGAAATGAGCTTCCTCACCATTTAATGGTTCCTGAATGAACTGAAACCCACAGTGTCTCCAACTTCATCCATGAAAAAAAGCTAAATAAATACAATGAAATTTTTGAAATTCCAATAATCAGGTGGCACTGGAGAACCTTTGGATGTCTTGTTGCTGATCATGAGTGTACGAGAGAATGCCAAGATTGACCGGGTTTCATGAAAATGGTGTAGAACAAAGATGCCAGTAAGTTGGAGCCTGCTGAGTAGTGGGCCTATTGCAGTGGTGGGCAGGTGTGTGATAATATATCTGTGGTGTGGCCATGAGGATTTGCCATTGCCTTCCAAATGGCTTGTGACTGACATTGTGCATCCAGCAGACCCTTCTATGTAAAGGCATCTTCTTACATGGAGAGGTTCCAGGGCAAAGTTCAGAGTCAGATTTCTATGGACAAGAGGGCAAGCTCTGTGAGATATAACCTGGTTGTTGCATTCTCCTGCAGACCCTGACACACCACAAGTGACTGAACTCCTTCCAAAACTGGGTCCCAGTTGAACTCATTGTATTTCATGCAGCAAATACCAACCTCCAGTGCAGCAGCAAGAAACACCACGAAAAGTGGAGGATGAACAAATGGCTTCACAGTCCACACGGGAAGACACTTAGCACCCAGTGGCCACAGTTTACCTAAAAAGAGAAAATTCAGCACTGCTGCCTTATGTTCATTAGAATACAAGAAACCATGTCCTCCAGGTCACATAGATTCAAACCCAGCTTTGATGGTCTCACTAGAAAGGAAGCTAAAGCTCCTTACAACAACATATGTTTCAAGTGCCCAACCTCAGAGGAAGTTCCTCAAGAAGTCTTTAGGCCGGTAGAGCTCCATGTTTTTGGAGTGTTAACTGTTAGACAAGGACACAAGAAAAGATCACTGACTCTAATTAAAATCAAATTAAATTAATCTTATTATTTCCACCATTCATGCTGCCTCCCCTCCCAAAACAGCCGGAACAAGACAGCAACCCCAGCTTTCCTACAGCCCAGCTTTATAGCCCAGAAAGTTACACAAAAGGGGTGTTACAGATAACAGAACTCTGACAAGCATCACACTAATGGTAGTTTAGTTTTTTTTTGCTGTCCCTACATCAGAATTCAGAGGACCATTAGAGCCTCAGAGAGGGATGTTGTCTGGCCAGAGAAGGCAAATATTTATGATGTGTCACTAAAGTTTCAGAGAGGGCTGCTATCTGGTCAGAGAGCTGGGCATGCGTGAGTTGAAGGCACGGGCAGGCATTTCAAGCAGGTTCAGAACTTGCAGTAATTTATGGTAAAGCCAAAATTATCTTTTCATGGCTTTGTGGCAAGATGGCTCCCAATTTTAATAAAAGATCAGGTTGGGTCTATCATTTCCCCCTTTTCTCTGTGTCCCTTTCAAATCTTGAATAGATTAGGGGAAGAGCACTGAGGAAATTTTAATCCCTCAGGTAAGATTCTCCAAATTTTTAGAACTCACCCAAAACCGATCTCCCTGATTTTACCTGACTTAATTAATTACTTATATTGATAGTCTATTTATCTTTCTCTTCATTGTTGTAAGAAGAGTGGCGTCAATCATTATTTCTTCTTCTGACCTGAGACAGGGTGAAGTGAGTGGGCGTGAGGGACATGAGTTGCCTTTTATAAGTCAGTTGGGGGACATGAGTTGCCTTTTAGAAGTCAGTTCGGATTGAAGTCTGGTTGGGGAAGAACAGGTTGTAAAGTCATCTGGGGATGGGTTCTTCTATGAGAGAAACAAAAACCATGAGTACTGAATAAATGTTGCAGCAGCTGGAACATGTCACTGTATGGAAGTTCCCTCACCAGTCTTTAATATCCCCAGTTATCAGGACTATCAAATTAATATTTAACTTTTAGTGTTACAGTTGTCCCTCCCCGTAAGATACAGTTTAACAATTTAATGTCATCTGATCTTGTAAAATCCTTTTTTTTTGTATGACCTCTATGTCTAATAGAGAAACCTTTAATTCTGTTACTCAGGGCTGGATAATCGTACTAGCAAACACCAAGCCTACCTGTGTAGGTTAGGAATATCTGCAGGCCTTAAATTAGAAATTTCTGCCTGTGGCAGCTCTTCTTGATAGTCTCTTTTTATAAGTATCAGGCATTCCTGTCTGAGAATCCTTCTTTGTAGCCTCCAGTCTTACTTATTTTGGGAGGCTAAAATAAAGTGCATACCTTAAAATATTATTATTATTATTATTATTTTTATTATATTTTATTATTTAAAATGCCCAGGAATGGCTGTATTTTGGTCTTAACTGTCTTTCCAAAGTGTTTAAGATGAAGCAGTCAAACGGACTTTTGTTTCTATCTATTGTTAACAGTCAGCTGAGCTTTATGGGAGTCAATTCTGGAAAAACGAGAGCAGATTTTCAATTCTGCTAGTGCCATTTGCGCTAGGTGGGTCCAGGTCTTGCTTGACCATTTGGCTTCCCTCAGAAGCATCAGGGATATCTCCTTTCTCTGATGACTCTCGTAACAAATGCACTGATTGGCTTTCTGTTCTCCAGTGGTCTCATTAATCTCCCTGATCAGGAGGTTATGTGGCTCAGAGTTGAAAAGCTCTTTAGAGAAGTCCCCTGTTCCCTGGATTCAGATTGACTCAGAGGGTAAGAGCCAAAATATTGGTTTTCTTGGCCCTTTTCATTTAACTTTAATTTTAAATCCTAATCTTAAACATCCAGCAAATAAATTTTAACAGCCTTATATTAAGAGTACTGGACTTTAATGTCTATAACTTTATAATTATCTTTTAATTAATTGGGATCTGTATTATTCTGTCTGTATTGTAGGTGATGACTTATTATCTTCAATAAACCCATGTTGTGTTCTTAAAGCAACTAACAGGGAATCTTTAGATCACTTATAAGAAAATTTCAAAATAAAATTAACAAAAGTAAAAATACTTAGTTCGTGTAATAGCTACCCTAAATTTTTTGGCTGAGTATTACTTTATATCCCCTGTTTTAGATCCTAGGAATCTTGACATTTTTTAGGTTTTTAACATAACTTTAAAGAAATATTATCTGACCTACTGGTTTCGTAGTCATTCTCACATATAGTAAAATGGGACACACAGCCTTATCTCAGGTAAGGCAGGGCTCTTTATAAATCTTAAGTATTTTAGTTCTAAAGCTGATCTTTATTTTTAAATATCATTTGACAAAGTTTACATAAATTGCAGTCTCATGAACATTAGCTAACACCATATGATATCACATTTAAAACATGAATTAAAGAAAGCCTGAAAGTTTTCAACTTTTACATAGATTAGGCTCTCATTAACTTAAAAATACATTTAAATTGTTCCACAATGTAAAAAGTAACATGAAACTTTACATATCTTATTGATATCAGGTAAATAAATCTCCAATATATTTTTTTTACCATACAACTTCAGAACACCAGCTTGATATAATGCTCTTTTAAAGTTTCTACCTTACAGACTTGCATACCTGTAAGATATGAAAACATTAATAGCATCACAATTACATTGATGTTTCTACATTAACCAAGTTTACCTTTTAAAGAAATGGCAGTACAGTGCTCTAAAATAACAGTTCTGATTTAATAAGTTGTTTAATTTTTATGGTTCCTTGCTCTAGAAAAAATAACACTTAATAAACAAAATGTTATGGGTAAACTTATGTTTCAAAAAATTTTTGTCTCATTAACACATGACTGATTTTTAAAATCTTATATAGAGTTTAGTAAAAACTCATACAGACCTTAGTAAATGAATCAGATATCTAACAAAAGTACTCACGAATGAGTAATCCCATATCAAATTTACTTTACTTATTTATCAAAATATTAGAGAAATGTATTGAACAGTGTAAACCATTTTTATGTTGAAGAAAATGTCCTAGAACCAAGGCACATTAGACGTTTTGTAGATATTAATATTTTATTAGATTTTTGAACACCTAGAAAATTTGTAAGCTTAAATTTAAAAACATTTATTTTTATCTGTTTATCCAATTTAAATTGAAACATTTAAACCACGTGAACTAAAGATCTTTGGATCCACTTTTTAAAATTTGTTTTTATGAGCGCTTTTTTTATGAGCGCTCCTTATATATGTTAATTTGTGTATCATATATATGATATACGAACATATGTATATATAGACAGACAACACATAACAAAATTGTACACACATAATAATAGTAAAGGCCTTGTAGTTTTTCGCAGGTTAAATCTTTATTGCAATGTTTCAAAAAGTCCACAGTTGGTCAAAGATAGAACTGATCAGAAAAACATTAACCTAGGTGTGCATGCTCAGAATCATTAGCTCAAAAAGAAAATACAGAATCTAAGGAAAAAAAATAAGAGTCCTAGAAAAAACGACTGGCCAGTAATTAGTACATACCATACAATTTACTTTTTTTTTCCGTTAGGCATCAAATCAGTCTCCTACTAAGCTTGCAGGCTTCTTTCATTTGCATTTCAACATAAGTCATGGATGAGGTCTGGAAGGAGCAGTAAAAAACTGCTATTCTGAGCAGACACCTCAGGCCTAAGGCATTTCAACCATAATTTTCAGGTTCGGGTGTTGAAAATTATGATACAAGTTTAAGATACAATTCACAAAATTTTATGTCTTTACATCTTATTTTGTCAACAGATACCATACTATGGTTTACTATCCTTGTCCAAATTAATGCACTGGTACACACAGTGACATTTTCCCTGGCTACCGAAATCAAAATTGGTTAAAAAAAAAAAAAAAAGACTGAATGATTGGGAAGTTACTTGCCAATTGGAAGTAGAGTTCTTCAGTTTTCCATCCTAAGTATTTAAGTTCTCTGGCATGAATTACCTGAAATCTTAAACTAAACAATTACCTAAACCCGACTTTTAACTGCAAGATTGTGCAATGCTTCAAAAACCCATTCAGATACCATTTTGTTATGATAAAACATCATCATTTAGACACACATTCAGCTAAGATCATTCCCAAGAAAAATTTTATAATATCAACACATTATTGCACATGTCTTAAAGGACCAGAAAAAAAGACACAAGACAGACAGAAAGGAGGTAGAGACTATGGTTGCCAGACAGAATCCTTTAAACCAGAGCAGATAAGAGAAAAATCTACTACACCAGTGGCACCATAAAAATCTACTACACCAGTGGCACCATGGGGGGGACCAGATGTTTTAACAGAGGGGCAACATGAAATGGAAAATAAAGTGTCTATATGGTGACTTTACTGAATTTAGTGTCCCCTTTTTCTTTTTCTCTTTTTTAACAAGACAGAGGTGGCGTAATTCTTACAGTGCACGGAAGGAAGGAGGGTATTCCCTGAATCAACAGGGCTTTGGCAGCTGCTGGGGGTCCCTCAGTCCCTCCTTTTACTTACAGGATTAGCTCCTCTGGTTCAGTTCCACCCCAAGCAAGCTCCATCTCCTAACATTTCAGTAGACAGCTCTCACAAAGTTCTGGGGCGGAGGGGGATACCAAATTTGTAACTTAAAGTTTGGTTCCTGACCTAGAAGCCAATTTATACCAATTAAATAATGAGGAATGGGTTCTGAGAAAAAGAAAAGGGGAGGTTAATTGCTTTGCTAACAAAGGAGAAACACAGGGGACTCTGCCAAATTTTGTGACTCTCTTGATCTGGAGGGACAAGGGGTTTTAAAGGAGTTTCACTTGTTAACCTGGGAGATACTCAGTTCTTAGGTCCCCATCAGGCATTGCCCTCTGCAATGGGTGTGCTCCAGGCAGCCAGCTAGGGGCTTCTATCATCCTGCTTAACAAAGGGGGGTAAAGTTCATTGCAGTTCCTTAAAACACAGTTCAAACAGGTGTCAGGCTTACTCTCTTTATTACAAATTTTCACGTCCAATATCCTTAAGTTTTTACCACTGAAATCACACAACAAAATGAACAAAAGCAAACAAACAAACAAAAAAATAGAACGCAGAACAAAACACACACACACACACACACACACACACACACACACACAAAGAAAAACAGAAACCCAGTGCCTAAACAGAAAAACAGTGGTACAGTGAAAGATCTTGCTAAAGCTCCAGGGTACGAGCGCGTGCGTGCCCGTGGGCACCTCTCTACACTTCCAGAGGAATTTCCTACAGAACAGAACAGAGGACAGAATGATTCTTGTTACTGTCCTGGACAGGAGTATATGTGAGTCTCCCCAGGCCACATCTCTGTCATCAGAAGAGATCTCCCTTAACCGGATATCAGATGTTATAAAGGCGCCACTTACCTATGGAGGCCTCCTCCATCAGGTGCTTGCTAATAGTTTTAGTGCGGAGGTTCACTGCAATGCTCCCGGGACTAAAGGCTCTCTTCCTAATATAGAGAAGGTGGACCAAACCAGGCCTGAGTGGAGAGCTGTTCCTTGGTGCCTATGGTTTATATACCATTCTAATTTGTGAAAGTGCCACAGAAAGTAGGGTCAGCCTCCTTCTCATGGTACGCTTGGAAGCAACTGTTTGGACAAAGTGGTTGCGAAGGCAGTGACCTCATTCAGTTCCTGAAGGATGCGACCTCACCTCACTTCCTTGGTAATGGAACTCTCTGAACTTGGGATCCAGGAAGCCAGGCACAGAGAGCCAATCCCTGTCCCAGTCCCAGTGGTCTCACTTGCTTCGATTTAGCAAGGACAGAGTCAGTCTTTCTTGGTACCTACTGATGTGAGGATGGCCAAATGCCAGGAAAACTCTGAAGAGGGGCCTTTTTTGAAAAAGCAGGTAGTGGCTCACAGCTGGCTCCTGACCACTTCACAGAGTTGGACAAGGAGACCAGATCTGAGACAGGACAGGCCATATCGGGGGAACACAGTATGGCCCAGCAGTCAGAGGACACTCCGGAGAGTGAGAGACCTACTTGGGGGAAGGAGGTGCCTTTGTGGATGTGGATGTGTGCTTGTGGTTTTGTCTCATGTTCAGAGAATAGGTAGGAAAGTCGGTTTGTTTGGTTTGGAGTGAACTGTTTCTAGTAAGTTGTTGGACAAGGCGAGTGTTTCTATGTCTGTGTAACCCACTGTGTCCGTGGTTGTAGACGTTAGAAAAGAGAATGCATCAATGGATGTTTCCTGTCTATTAGAAAGCTTCCCAGCATTCATCCTGCCCAACTAATGAATGCTCTAGGGCTTGCCTTATCAATGGGCAACACCGGCTATCTTCCTAAGTTCCTGTTTTCTTCCTGAATTCTGGCCACTCTCCAGAATAGACTCATGCTTTTGTGTCCACGATATGTAGCACCTCCAAGCACTGTGACATGGACATGTACTGGATAGCTGAAGGAATTGGCAAGAATCTCAGAAAACTCAGATACCAGTGTGACCAGGATAGTCTCAGTGGAGAAACCCTGCAATTGGCCTTTTGATTACCTATTGTTCTGTTGCCCTGAATGTCAGGAAGGTCTTTGCCTCAGGCCACGCCTTCGAGATTCCAGAAGAAAACAGTTTTCAAACGGAAATGAGTGGGCATCACCTGTGGCTGTTTGCTTAATTGCTTTGGAAAGGGATGTGTCTGAATCAGCCCCTTGGCCCTGTGTGAGCCTAGAGCTTAGATTCTTAGCACCTGATGGATCATAAGAAAGATCCCATGTGTGGATCCAAATCAAAATGACCAAAAATCAGTCATTGTGGATGAAGTCTCTCGCATTCCTCCGTAAGGTTCTATACCTCCCTCAAGTGAGAATAGGGATCCAATGGGTCAAATGAGTTATTCAAAGCCCTGCAGATGCTAGCCCATAGGTTCTTGGGTTTTCTTATGAATCCAATTCAAATAAAGAATCTAAACCGACAGTCAGTAGGCCTCAAATTGGAGAACAGAGCTGTGTTAACGGCAGGCATATTTGATCACTCCTGGATCACAGGAAGGGTGTCCAGGCCACCCTGACTTTTGGTAAATGAGGGGAAAGGGAGCTTATTTGGGACACTGTCTTGTGCTGCGCCTCTCATGGAATCCTCCTGCCAGAAGTTATGATGAGTGTCTATATGGAAGAAGATGAGTGTCATTTGAGAGTGTTTTGGTTTTAACTGCGGTCATTTGTGTGGAAGTTGGAAGAGATAACTGGGTCCAACTTGGCTTGCACTTTGGTGTGATTCTGCTTAGAGACTGTGTTTTGGAACTGACCTCCGAGAAGGTACAAGGTCCTATGACATTGTATATCCATATTTCTGCGACATCTCTACAGAACGTAATTCAATGCTAAGTATACCAATCAAGGGCCAAATGAACTTCTGGACTTCAAATCTTACCTAGATTTCTGTTTTCATACTTATATTGAAAGGTTAATAAAATAGATACTTGTCACTTCCTGTTTTTCTGTATGCTTAACAAAACACCGTTGTAATCTTGAGAACTGTTTACTATTCTTGTTCCCAGAATGTGCTGTCCCCAACTGCCAAACTGCAGAATGTATTCCGTCAACCAGTTGCACGCAAACTGCCCACTTGCCATTACCCATCAATAAATTTCTCTCCCTGCCCTCTCCAAGGAAAATATATAAGCATTTCTTAAGCTGTTCTCAGGGCTCTCTGCTCTGTTCAAGTGATCTCTGAGCCCTTCATGCCGGACTCCCAATAAACCCTTTGCTGTTGCATGAGACAGTCTCTTGGTGGTCTCTGCCACAGATGCTCGCCCAACCTTTACATCTGGTGGCCCTAGCGAGATCCGGCAGCTGCAGACAAAATACCCCCAACGGGCTCCTCTGGGGGTAAATAAGACCCATCTTTCTGGTTTCAGGCTTCAGGTTAGGGTATGGCAAAATGTCTATTGGTAAAGAGCGTGAGCTCTCTCCCATGGTGGCTGACACACATGCCACAGAGCCACAGACCATGTCCCTGGGATATAGACTCGGGAAATCAAGGAACAATAGTCTCCTCGACTCAGTGATATTTTGTTTCTGATTCGGTATTGCCAGCCCTTCAGGTTTTGCCGACTAGTCAGTCCTGGTCTCAGTATTGGACGTCCATTGCCTGTCTTTATTGTCTTGTCTTGTCTGTGTTGTGTGTCGTTGCTTTCACTGTCTGTGTATATTTTATTATGGGACAGATCATTTCAATGCCTCTGTCCCTGACCCTTGATCACTGGACCAAATTCTGCTTAAGGGCTCAGAATCTTTCTTTTTCAGTAAAACGCCAGACCTGGCAGATTCTGTGTCACAGAATGACCCACCATTGCAGTCGGATGGCTCCTAGAAGGATCTTTGTACTTCGCACTTATTTGAAAAGTCCGAGATAGTGTCTTTCACCAGGGGTCACATAGACATCCAGATCAACAGCCATATATCTTAACTTGTCAGTACCTCTACAAATCTCCTCCTCCATGGGTCAAGCCTTTCGTTGTCCCTGCACCTGCTCCTACTCCTTCCCCCACAATTCTATTTCTCAAACTCTCTGCTCCTCCTCCTCCACCCTCTGTTCTCCTTGAGTCTCAAGACTCTACTGGACTCTCCTCCCCCTCCTTATCATCTGCCCTCGTCTCCCAACCCCCAACACCCTCTAAGTGATTCCCCTTCTGCTGACTCAGCCTCTCCACCATTCGAGGAAGCTAGGCTGGCCCAGTGACATCAAGATGACTGTCCCGCAGCACAGACAGCCCCTCCTTCCCTGGAGGAAGCTGGCCCGGCTAAAAGAACTCAGAGAACTCACCGACGTTTTCACACCTGCCTACTTGGGGTGACTGTCAACACCACCTAGCGACTCTCTTCATGACAGAGCAATTAGAGAAAAATCTCCTGGAATGTAGAAAAAATATCCTCAGACCTGATGGGCGACCAACACAACTTCCCAACATAATGAAAGCTGGCTTCTCCTTAAACCTATTCAACAGGGACCCCAACACGTTGGAAGATAGGGAGCATCTGTTCAATTATTCCCAGGCTCTAACAGCGGGTCTCCAAGGGACCGCTGGGTGACCAACTAATTTGGCCATGGTAAGAGAAATTATTCAAAGGCCTGATGAATCTCCCTTTATGTTTCTAGAGAGAATCATGGAGGCATATAAGAGATATACTTCTTTCGATCCTCAGGCAGCGGATTAAAAGGCATCTGTCATGATGGCCTTAATTGAGCAAGCTGCCATGGATATTAAAAAAAAAAATTAAAAGAGAGATTTAGTCAAAGAAGCCAAGAAACTATACTATAAGAGAGAAACAGGGAGAAAGAAAGGGAGCAAACAGAGGATGAGAGAAGCAACAGACAGACTAAGGCATTGACTAAGGTCCTGATCACAACAAGAAAGAGGCCAGAAATTAAGACACAGGGTGACAGGAAGGGCCCATGCCAGAGGCCACCCCTGGCCTCAGATCAGTGTGCCTACTCTAAAGAAAAAGGATACTGGGCCATAGAGTTCCCTATAAAGAGACAGCCACGCCAGCTGGCCATTCTGACTCTGGAGGATGACTAAGAAAGTCGGGGCTCAGATCCCTTCCCCTAGCTCAGGGTAACTTTTGAAGTGGAGGGGACTCCAGTAAACTTTGAAGTGAATACAGGAGCAGTATACTCAGCCCTTAAGGCCCCATTGGGCCCTCTATCAAATAAAAGGTCTCTAGTTCAAAGATCTGATGACAGTAAATATCGGGCTTAGACAACTAAGAGGACCATGGACCTGGGGAAAGAAAAAATCCATCACTCCTTCCTAGTAAGACCAGAATGCCCGCACCCATTGATGGGCAGAGATCTGCACACCAAGCTCTGGGCCAAAATTACTTTTAACCCTGAAGGCCCCCAAATGAAATTTGTAAATCCTTCAGTAAAACTCCTATAGTCACCGCTTTAACTATATTAGTAGAAGATGAACGTCCACTCTTCACACCCCCCAAGACTGATCAAACAAGCAAGCTACCCCAAAAATGGATAACAGATTACCCAGATGCCTGGGCAAAAACTGCGGTGTTAGGTCTGGCCGTGAAACAACCTCCAATAACAGTGGAGTTAAAAACCTCAGTCTCCCCAATCAATGTCAAATAATATCCTCTAAGCAAAAAAACTAAAGGTGGGATAAGGCCCCATATTCAGAAATATCTGGCCTTAGGAGTCCTAAGGCCCTGTCAATCGGCCTGGAACACTCCCCTGCTACTAGAAAAAAAAAAAAAAAGCCAGGAACCGGGGACTATCGCCCCATTAAAGAGCTAAGAGAGATCAACAAAAGAGTGCAGGACATTCACCCCACGGTACCTAATCCGTACAATCTGCTTAGCAGTCTGAACCCTGAGCGGAAATTATATACTGTTCTGACCTTAAAAGATGCTTTCTTTTGCTTGCCTCTGCATAAAGATAGTCAGTTGCTGTTTGCTTTCGGGTGGGTAGACCCAGAAACCAAAACGTCTGGTCAACTAACTTGGACTAGACTCCCACAGGGGTTCAAAAACTCCCCCACTCTCTTTGATGAAGCCCTCCACAGAGATCTCAACAACTTCAGAACTACGCACCCTGAAGTTACCCAGCTTCAATATGTGGATGACCTGCTACTGGCAGCCAACACCAAGGAAAACTGTGAGTCTGGGACCCAAGCACTATTATATGAGCTTGCTCAACTCGGGTATAGAGTTTCGGCCAAAAAGGCCCAAATTTGCTAGCATGAAGTAATCTTCCTGGGCTATTCCCTTAGGGGCAGTAAACGATGGCTCACTGAGCCCAGAAAACAAACCATTGTGTAGATACCACCCCCATCTTACAGCAGACAACTCAGAGAATTTCTTGGGACTGCTGGCTTTTGCAGGTTATGGATACCTGGGTTTGCGTCCTTAGCTGCTCCTTTATACCGCTGTTAAAGGAAGATGCCCAATTCCAATGGAACCCTGAGTACCAGGAAGTTTTTGATAACATCTAAGGACACTGACACTGAACACCTCAACTTCACTGAGCTCAGCCTGCAATTACAGCAAGCCCTACACTACGTTAAAAATGCACATCAACTCACTCACCTTGGTTCAAAGAAACTGCAGGCATTACTGTAGGATTAAGAACAGAGTTCTCCACTAACCAACTCACAGCGAAAGGAAATAACTGAACGGGTAACAAAAGCCTGTCGGATCCGTCAATTGGGTAATGCTTACCCTTCCAAGTTTCCTAGAGGAAAGCACCTACGAGGAACCAGACCAGGACAATTCTGGGAAGTGGACATTAATAAAATTAAGCCAGCAAGGTATGGACTTAAATATCTCCTAGTCTTTGTAGATACATTTTCAGGATGGATTGAAGCCTTACACACACACACACACAAAAAAAAAAAAAAAAAAAAAAAACAAAAAAACAAAAAACGGCGCAAATGGTTTTCAAGAAGATCCTGAAAGATATTTTTCCAAGATACGATCTGCCTAATGGACTGATAATGGACTGGTGTTCATGGCCCAGGTAAGTCAGGTGTTAACCAGGACCCTGTGGATTAATTGGAAGTTACATTATGCTTATATATCCCAGAACTCAGGACAGGTAGAAAAAATAAATAGAACCATTAAAGAGACCTTAACGGCCCCCTTAGGGATCTGGTGGCTATCTCTCCACCCAGACATTTTTCAGCTCGGTAGAGGTCTTTCCTTTTGAGATATACCTGATGAAGAGGATCTCACTAAAATTTCATTAAATCCCTTCCATACCATAGATAATTGAAACAAACATTATGGATGCAGGGACACGCGAGCCAGATGCAGGTTGGCTAGCCTATATTACTATGTATGCCCGGCAGACTATCAAAGCGACAAACAGCCATGGCTTTGTGGGGGAAAAGCCGACTTCTTGTGTAAGTCATGGGGATGTGAGCCTGGTGGAACCCAAACTCCTCATCAAATTCAGTACACAGCATTGGCCATATTACCAATTAGACAACCAAAAACTATGGCCCCCAGAGGGTTCTCTAGATCTTCAAATTCTGCATGACATTTTTAACTTTGGCAAGTGCTCAAAAGGGGGAAATTCCCCTATGTGGAATCCTTTTTCCTCCTGCGCTCACATCCTGTACTATGCTTCCCCAATAGTTCCTCACACTCAGCCTTCTGCTCTAGACTCTCTGCTTTCACTCCCACCTCAGCAACCTGATTTCTCCCCTCCAATTACTAGATCAAAAACCCAAACCTCCGCTGGATCTCAGAACATTGCCCCCTTGCTGAGGAAGCAGGTACCGAGGTACCCCTCCACCCACTCACTCCTCTCTTTTCCTGTCAGTGTCTGCATTAGGTCCCACCAATTCCTCTAGCAAGCTTAGCCAAAGCTCAAACCAGCTGAGAAGAGCCCTCAGACCCCTATCCAAGATGTAATGAAAATGACCTTTAAAGTTGATTTGTCATCACTGAAAACAGGTTCTAAGAATTTAAAGTCCCTCACAGGCTTTTTGGAATACTCACTCCCGTCTTCCCCTCTGCTCTACCTGTTCTACTGCTCAAGTTTTTGTTCTATGAAAATCCCAAACCCCTTTCCCATTATTCTTTGGCATCTCTCCTTCCTCATTCTCAGATCCACAGAGCTGCTCTCAGCATCGCCTTCCCTGTCATCCCCCTCTGTACCAGGTCCACAGAAATGTCTTAAATGACCTTCTCCAGAAGTCTTCACCAAGGCTTACTTTAGGTCTTTCAGCAAAAGAGTCCCTCTGAAAAAGTTCAATGGAGATAAACTTCCACTCTTCGTGTTGCCCTGTTCTACTTGGCCACTGGCTGGAAAAATCACCACCCCTAAGCTAGACATCGCCTTACCAATTTTTCACAAAATATGTGAACAAGGACTCTGGCCTTGAGCTGGGGCTTCACAGAGATGGCTACATTTCTAAGATAAAAAAGTTACCAACTGGGCTCCATGGTGACAGCTGGCAAGGAGGAAAAAAAAGAGACAAAAAAGCTCTCCCGTTCCAAGGTGTCCTTGAAAAGTTAATGTGCACAGAACAGAGGAAAAAAACAGAAACAAAAACTGATTTGTGTAAATTTCTGCAGACAGTGAACTTCTGAGCCCCTTCCCTTACATGTTGGGTACAAATACTAAAACTACCAAAACTTGGGGTTCAGTGGATTAATTGATTACAACAGAAGCAATGCCCTCTAAATACGGATGCAACCAAATAAAACTGCTTTCCTGTCTTTGGTGCTATCTTAGGTGCCTTTCCTTGTCCATCCCTACAACAGTATAATTCTATACACTTTAACATTATTTATGTTTTCATAAAATGGTCAATAGATGCGATTAATTATGTAATGATGCAGATGTTTTCGAGAGTGCTCTATCAGGATGCAGGTTCATTTAAAGATCAAATACGGGGGCATACAACCCGGTTCCACCAGGAACCTGTATCCCTCACTTTAGCCATCCTATTAGGAATAATAGTTGCTAAAGGGGTGGGCACAGGAACAAATGCCCTAGTCCATGAGACACACCAAAGACACAATTAGAAGCAGAAATAGACCAAAGCTTAAAGACATTAAAAACCGCATCACAGCTTTACAGGAATTTTAACCTCTCTCTCTCTGAAGTTGTTTACAGAGCAGGCGAGTGTTGGCCCTCCTCTTCATGAGAGAAGGGTGCCTTTTTGCTTGCATTGAGGAAAGAATGATGTTTTTATGCCGACAATACTGGAGTTGTAAAAGAATCTATGAGTAAATTAAGAAAACGACTTGAAGAGGGTCAAAGAAAGACAGAGGCCCCCAAAAGGAGGTTTGAGTCTTGGTTCACATAGTCCACCTGGTTAACTACGCTTTTATCCACCCAGGCTGGTCCATTAATAATTCCCATATTATTGTTAACTGTAGGACCCTGTTTGCTCAACCATGTAGTTTCTTTTCTCACCCAAATTGAACCTGTTATTAACCCTAACCATACACTGTTCTCTCAATCTAATTTTACAGAAGAGTGGGGACAGAGTTGGTCTTAAAATACAGCAATATAGAGGATCTTCCACCTGCTGAGAACCTCAAAGGTCCATGAAGAAATGATCCCTGGAGAAGATGTAGTCAACTATGAAGGACCTGAGAGAGCAAAAGTCTTCCATGGCAAACAACCTGCTCATGATGAAGGGATGTGTCTGAATCAGCCACTCTCTTCTTAATGTACAGAAGATGGACCAAAGCAGGGATGTGTTGAGAGCTTCTCCTGCGTGCCAATGGTTGACATACCATTCTAACTTGTGAAAGTGTCACAGAAAGTAGGGGCAGCCTCCTTCTCATGGGAACCTTAGAAGCAACTGTTAGGACAAAGTTGTTGCCAAGGCAGTGACCAAATTCAGTTCCTAAAGGAAGTGACCTCACCTAACTTCTATGGTGATAGAACTCTCTGAACTTGGAATCCAGGAAGCCTGGCACCCAGAGCCAGTCCCGGTCCCAGTCCCAGTTGTCAAACTTATTTTGATTTACCAAGGACAGACTCAGTCTTTCTTGGGACCTACTGATGTGAGGATGGCCAAATGCAAGAAAAGCTATGGAGAGGGGGATTTCCTGAGAAAGCAGGCATTGACTCACCACTTGATCCTGAAAACTTCACAGAGTTGGCCAAGAAGACCAGATTTGAGACAGAACAGGCCATTTCTGGGAACATAGTATGGCCCACCAGTCAGAGGACTCTCCGGATAGTCACAGACCTACATGGGGGAAGGAGGTGAAAAGCTATGGAGAGGGGGATTTCCTGAGAAAGCAGGCATTGACTCACCACTTGATCCTGAAAACTTCACAGAGTTGGCCAAGAAGACCAGATTTGAGACAGAACAGGCCATTTCTGGGAACATAGTATGGCCCACCAGTCAGAGGACTCTCCGGATAGTCACAGACCTACATGGGGGAAGGAGGTGTCTTTGTGATGTGGGTGTGAGTTTGTGGTTTTTGTCTCATGTTCTGAGAATAGGTATGAAAGAAGGTTTGTTTTGTTTGGAGTGAACGGTTTCTAGTAAGTCGTTTGACAATGCGAGTGTTTCTATGTCAGTGTATCCCACTGCGCCCGTGGTTGTAGACATTAGAAGAGAGAATGCATCAATGAATATGTCCTGTCAGGTAGAAAGCTTCCCAGCATTCATCCTTCCCAATAATTAATGGACTGCAGCTTGCCTTATTGATGGGCAACACCTACTATCTTCCTAAGATCCTGTTTTCTTCCTGAATTCTGGCCACTCTCCAGAATAGGCTCATGGTTTTGTGTTTAAGATATGTACAACCACGAAGCTCTGTGAAATGACCATGTACTAGATAGCTAAAGGGAATGGCGAGCATCTCAGAAAACTCAGATATCAGTGTGATCAGTAAAGTCTCAGTGGAGAAACCATGCTTGGGGCCTTTTGCTTACCTTTTCTTCTGTTGCCCTGAATGTCAGGAAGGTCTTTTCCGCAGGCCACCACTTTGTGAAGCCTGAAGAAAACAGTTTTCAAATGGAAATGAATGGGTATTACCTGTGATTCCTTGCTTAATTGTTTTGGAGAGGATGTGTCTGAATCAGCCTATTTGCCCTGTGTGAGGCTGTGGCTTAGTTTCTCACCTTCTGATGGATATAAAGAAAGATCCCATGTGTACATCCAAAACCAAAATGGCCAAAGAGCAGTCCTTGTGGATGAAGTCTCTCGCCTTCCTCTGTAACTTTCCTGAACTCCATCAAGTCAGAATAGGGATCCTTTGGGTAAAATGAGATCTTCAGAGCTCTGCAGAGGCTAGCCCATGGTTGCTTGGGTTTTCTCAAGACTCCAATTCACATAAAGAATCCAAACCCCACAGTCAGTTGACCTCAAATTGAAGAAGTGGAGCAGTATTAATGGGAGGCCTATTTGATCTCTCCTGGTTCACAAGAAGGGTGTCCATGCCACCCTGAATTAGGCAATTTAGGTGCAAGAGAGCTTATTTGGGACACGGACTTGAGCTGTCCCCCTCATAGAAAACTCTAGCCAGAGGTTATTATGTGTGTTGGAGTCTTTTAATTTAAATTGTGGTCATTTGGGTGGCGGTTAGAAGAGATGACTTGGTCCACATGTGCTTGAACTCTGGTGTGATTCCCTTAGAGACTGAGTTCTGCAACTGAACTCAGAGAAGTATTGCCATGAATAGTGTTGAGGTTTCAGAAAGCCAGGCATGAGTGTCGCCCTTGGAAACTGAGTTCTAGGCCCAGGGTGGCTTTCCACAGAGCACTGGGCCTCTCAGCCAGGATACCACATGATTTTATTCTGAAAGACTTGGCACCCATCATTGAGAGTCAAAACTCATATGGACCTCACATTGTAGAGCTAAATGAGCTAAACATCATGTGATCTTTTCACCACTCTTTGGGAAGCCTTACCTGTGAGTGTTCTCCAGAGCTTTCATTGAAATGAGCTTCCTAACCATCTAATGGTTCCTGAATGAATTGAAACTCACAGTGCCTCCAACTTCATCCTTGAAAAATGGCTAGATAAATACCATGAAATTTTTGAAATTCCCATCACCAGGTGGCACTGGAGAACCTTTGGATGACATGTTGCTGATCATGAATGTTCCAGACAGTGTCTTGTTTTACTGGGTTTCATGTAAATGGTGTAGAACAGAGATGTCAGTAAGTTGGACTCTGTTGAGTAGTGGGCCTAGAGCAGTGTTGGGCAGGTATGTGATAAAACATCTGTGTGGGGCCATTTGGATCTGCCATTGGCTTCCAAATGGCTTGTGACTGATATGGCGCAGCCAGCAGAACCTTCCGTGTAAAGGCAACTTGTTATATGGAGAGATTTCAGGACATTGTTCAGAATCAGGTTGCTATGGTCAAGGGGTCAAGCTATGTGGGATAGAAGCCTGGTTCTTGTATCATCCTGCAGACCCTGACCCACCACACGTGACAGAACTCCCTCTTGCACTTTGTCCCAGGTGAACTCCCTGTATTTCGTGAAGCAAATACCAAACTCCCAGTGCACCAGGAAGAAACGCCACCAAATGGAGGATGACCATATGGCTTCACAGTCCACACGGGGAGACACTAAGCGCCCAGTGGCCACAGTTTACCTACAAAGAGAGAATTCAGCACTGCTGCCTCGTGTTCATTGTAAAATAAGAAACTTTGTCCTCCTGGTCACATAGATGCAGACCCAGCTTTGAGGGTCTCACTACAAAGGAAGCTTAACTCGTGACAACAACCTATATTTCAGTGCCCAACCTCAGTGGCAGTTTCTCAAAAAGTTTTAGGCAAGCAGAGCTCCATGTTTGTGGAGTGTGTACTTTGTCCTTATTTTTGGAAACTCCTATACCACCTCCAAGTTTGTGCACTCTTGAGCATTTTCCATTCCAGAAATGTAATCACAGATTTTGTAACTCTTCTTCTCTAATTGTGTCTTACTTGGGGCGAAGGTAATGTCAAGGCATGGTTCTGGATGAGAGTGGGAAGATTTGTTGTAGCACATATTTGCATACACATTGGATTAATTTTCCTATTTTTCATTCGAAATTCTGAATCCCTGACACTAACACATACTCTACTAGACTCTGACTACTAATTCTAATATGATGGAGAAAAATAACCCAAACAGTATATAAGTACATGCAGTTCAGAGTTCGACTTGCCTTTTGCATGATAAAGGGTAGGTGTTATAAATCTAGTCAATTTTTAATTGAAATAGTTCTCGATGTGTTTTCAAAGGTAACAAATATGTGAACTACTGTCTCCCATTCTCTGGAGCCTATTCAGCACATGTATTTTTATATGCACAAATAGAATCCTGCATGGTATCACACGTACATTCTTGTGAATTACATGACATAGCAGATACAAAGTGTGAGAAGTGATCACTCCTCCTAAACCCTGTTGGAACTGAAAATTCAACCTATGGGTGAGCTTCCCAGTAGAACAACATAATACATAAACCCATGTTCAGTAAAATGAATGTTTTTGCATCTTTATGATATATATTTCATGATGAATTTCGATTGGCATATATATTGCTACTTATTAATGTCTATGTTTGTGTGTGTGTGTGTGTGTGTGTGTATATATATATATATATATATATATATATATATATATATATATATATATATTTATACTCTCCAGATTTTTAAAAATATGAAATATATGTGTCTTATATACAATCCCTAAATTCATTCATGTTCATGTATGTGGATTAATAATCAACTTTTCACAAGATTATTCTTAGAAATATTCATCCACCCGAAATACATATTTGTTTCCTAGTACTGAAAACTAACTTCAGTGAAAGGTGCATACAAATCCTAATATGTCTACATTAACTAACCCAGTTTAACATCAATGCATGTAGGTTACTATGGAACATGATGTGTATTTTGACGTTAATTTTTATTCCACACTGGTACATTACTATTTCTTCAGTTTATGTACATCATAGAATATATATTTGATTCACTAGTTGGCAAATTTATAGGCATTTGTTTCACTTTCAATCACTTCCTGCTCCAGAACACATGTATTCCTCTATGTTTTTTTACTGGTCTATTCATGAGACTTTTTTCCAAATATATTATTTTTGATTTCCATAATCAATTTTGAAACAAAACTCACAAACCCTTCATGATAAACCATAACCCTAAGATGATCATTAGATATATAACTGGTTGGAATGAATGATTGTATATCAATATAACATTTCTTATATATTTTCATATATCTATTCAATCCATTATTTAAAGTGGATCCAGTTATATTATTTATTCACAGTATGGTCTATTCATGCATTATGTGTATATTCATAGAAATAGGGTACACCTCTTTGTACGACCATACTAATTTATAAGTCTTCAAAATATTGCTCCAAGAAATGGTGGAAGAAATACTCATGTCACCTGATCTACATACACATTTTATCACAGAAATATTCTGGACACCAAAAGCAAAGGTCACACTTACAATTGTACCAAAGCCTAAATAGAAAGTGAGCATGGATTACTAAAAACATCCATGTCCAGGTTGCCTAATGCTCTCAAATATCAATCCTATTGGTGACTACATATTTGTTTCTTCCTAATATTATATATTCAACCTCAAACCTGTTGAAAATGTCTAACCCTATCACACACTTTATACTTTGCTTGATTTCCTAATGTCTCTATTGATATCTGCTTTCCTACATGTTTTCCCCAGTTCATCATTGTGACTGACTCTTCACATGTACTGACATTTACATACACTCTCTACCCGAAACCCTATTGCTAAAGAACTTTTGGTCCAAATCCTATACTCACTCTTCTTTCTAAACCTACCGACTACCTTCCTAATCCTACCGATTATCGCTTTTTGACTGTATGTTCTCTTCAACATTCAATCATCCAAAGTACAAGGTCCGATGCCAGTGTATATTGATTTATTTGAGACATCTGTGCAGCACATAACTCAAAGCTAAGTATCCCACTCAAGTCCCCAATGCCCTTCTGGGCTTCAAATCTTACCTAGATTTCTGCTTTCATAGTTATATTTCACATATATACTCTTGTAAATACCACAGGTTGCCAATGCCATTATTCATCCTGCAGAATGATTCGTAACCCAAATCGAACCTATTATTAACCCTAACCATACACTCTTCCTTCAATACAACTTACAGAAGAGCAGGGACAGAGTGGGTCTTACAATATAGGAATGTAGATTATCTTCCACCTGCTGAGAACCTAAAAGATCCATGGAGAAATGATCCTTGGAGAATATGTAGGCAGCTATGTAGGACCTGAGAGAGCAATAGTCATCTTCCATGGCAAACAACCTGGTCAGGAAGAATTGATGTGTCTGAATCAGCCTCTGCCTTCTTAAAGTAGAGAAGATGGACCTATGCAGGCCTGTTTGGAGAGCTGTTCCTGGGTGCCTATGGTTGATATACCATTCTAACTTCTGAATGTGTCACAGGATGTTGGGGCAGATTCCATCTCATAGGAACCTTGGAAGCAACTGTTAGGACAAAGTGGTTACCAAGGCAGTGACCATATTCAGTTCCTGAAAGAAGTGACCTCACTTCACTTCCTTGGTGATGGAATTCTCTGAACTTGGGATCCCGGAAGCCAGGCACCCAGAGTCAGTCTCACTCCGAGTCCCAGTGGGCTAACTTATTTGTTTTTCCCAAAGACATAGTCAGTCTTTCTTGGTACCTACTGATGTGAGGATGGCCAAATTCCAGCAGAGCTCGGAAGAGGGGCCTTTCCTGAGAAAGTAGGTAGTGGCAAACCACTGGCTCCTGACAACTTCACAGAATTGGCCAAGGAGACCAGATCTGAAACAGGACAGGCCATTTTTTGGGGAACATAATATGGCCCACCAGTCAGAAGACACTTCGGATAATCACAGACCTACTTGGGTGAAAGAATCGCCTTTGCTGTTGTAGGTGTGAGTTTGTGGTTTTTTCTGATGTTCTGAGAATAGCTAGGAAAGGTGGTTTATTTGGTTTGGAGTGGACTATTTCTAGTAAGTCCTTTGACATGGTGAGTGTTTCTATGTCTGTGTATCCCAGTGTACCGTTGTTGTAGACATTAGAAAAGAGAATGCATCAATGGAAACGTTGTCTCTAGTTGAAAGCTTCCCCACATTCTTACTGCCCAATTGATGAATGGACTGCAGCTTGCCTTATGGATGGGCAACATCTACTATCTTCTTAAGTTCCTGTTTTCTTCGTGTTTTCCAGCCACTCTCCAGAATAGGCTCATGGTTTTGAGTCCCAGATATGTTACACCACAGGGCTATGTGACATGGCCATGTACTGGATAGCTTAAGGGAATGGGAGCATCTCAGAAAACTCAGATATCAGTGTGACCAGTAATGTCTCAGTGGAGAAACCCTTCTTTGGGCCATTTGCTTACTTCTGTTTCTATTATCCTGAATATCAGGAAAGTCTTTGCCTCAGGCCACCCAGTTGTGCAGCATTAAGAAGACTGTTTTCATATGGAAATGAATGGACATCACCTGTGGCTCTTTGCTTAATTGCTGTGGAATGGAATGTGTCTGAATCAACCTCTTGTCCTTGAATGAGGTTGTGGCTTAGATTCTCAGCATCTGATGGATCTAAAGAAAGATCCCATGTGGTTCCAAAACCAAAATGACGAAAAGAGAAGTCATTGTGGATGAATATTTTTGCCTTCTTGTTTTAGGTTCCTGACCTCCATCAAGTGAGAATAGGGATCCTTAGGGTCAAATGAGTCTTTGAAATCCCTGCAGAGGCTAGCCCACATGTGCTTGGGTTTTCTCATGACTCCAAATCACATCAAGAATTTATAGGCTTCAGCCAGTAGGCCTCAAATTGGAGAAGTGGAACACTTTAACAGCAGGAATATTTGATCACTCCTGGTTCACAGGAATAGTGTTCAGGCCACCATGTTTTTAGGCAAATGAGGGGCAAGTGAGCTTATTTTGGACACTACCTTGTGCTCATTGAAACCTCCAGCTAGAGGTTATGATGAGTGTCTACAAGGAAAAAGATTATGGCCCTGTGGGAGTGATTTCATTTTAATTTTGGTCATTTTTGTGGCAGTTGGAAGGGATGACTGGGTCCACCTGGGCTTGAAATCTGGTATGATTTACCCTTAGAGACTGAGTTCTGGAACTGACCTTAGAGAAGTATTGCCATGAGTTGTGTTGGGATTTTAGGAGGCCACGCATGAGACTCACTCTTGGAAACTGAGATCTTGGCCCAGGGTGACTTTCCACAGAGGCCTGGGAATCTCAGCCAGGATATCACATGATTTTATTCTGAAAGACTTGGTAGCCATAGTTGAGATTCAAAACACACATGGACCTCACATTGTAGACGTCAATTGGCCTGGCTTCATGTGACCTGTTGGCAACTCTTTGAGAAGCCTTGACTTTAAAGTTCTCCAGAGCATTCATTGAAATGAGCTTTCTCAACACTTAACGGTTCCTGAGTGAATTGAAACCCACAGTGCCTGTAACTTCATCCTTGAAAAATTGCTAGATAAATACCATAAAAGTTTTGAAATTCCCATGACCAGGTGGCACTGCAGAAACTTTGGATGTCCTGTTGCTGATCATGTGTATACCAGACAGTGCCTTGTTTGACTGGGTTTCATGAAAATGGTGTAGAATACGAGATGCCAGGAATTTGGAGCCTGGTGAGTAGTGGGCCTAGAGTAGTGGTGGGCAGGTATGTGATGATACATCAAGGTGGGGCCATGTGGATCGGCTATCGGCTTACAAATGGCTTGTGACTGATATGGCGCAGCCCCCATTCCCTTTTAGGTAAAGGCATCTTGTTATGTGGAGAGGTTTCAGGGCAATGTTCATAATCAGGTTGCTATGGTTATTGGGACAAGCTATGTGGGATAGAAGACTGGTTGGTACATTCTCCTGCAGACGCTAACCCACCCCACGTGACAGAACACGCTCCAGCACTGTATCCCAGATGAACTTCTTATATTGTGTGAAGCAAGTACCAAATTCCCAGTGTAGCAGCAAGACACACCACGAAAAGTGGAGGATGATCAAATGTCTTCACAGTCCCCACCGGGAGACACTTAGCCTCCAGTGGACATAGTTTACCTACAAAGAGAAAACTGAGCACTGCTGCCTCATGTTCATTGGAAAATAAGAAATCATGTCTTCCAGGTCACATAGAAGCAGACCCAGCTTTTATGGTCTCACTACAAAGGAAGCCAAAGCTCATGACAACAACATATATTTCAAGTGCCCAACCTCAGAGGCAGTATTCCAAGAAGTCTTAGGCCAGCAGAGCTCTTTGTTTGTGGAGTGTTTACCCTGTCCTTTACTTTTGGAAACGCCTCTACCACCTCCAAGGTTGTGAACTCCCGAGGATATTCCATTCCATATATGTATTCATAGATTTTCACACTTTTCTACTATAATTGTGTCTTACTTGGGTGAAGGTAATGTCAAGGCATTGTTCTGGATATGAGTGAGAAGATTTTTGTGTAGCACATATTTACATACACATTGGATTCATTTTTCAATTTTCCATTTGAAATACTGAATCCCTGACACTAACCCTTACCCTACTAGACTCTGACTAATGATCCTAATATGATGGTGAAAAATAACCCAAAAAGAAAAGAAATACAAGCAGTTCAGAGGAGGCATGGTGTATAGTTGGAATTGCCTTTTGCATTATATTTTGTAGGAGTTATAAATCTAGTCAATTTTTTGTTGAAATAGTTCTACATGTGTTTTTAAAATTATCAAATATATGAATCCCTGTCTCCCTTTCTCTGTAGCCTATTCAGCACATGTATTTTTATATGCACATATAGAATCCTACCTGATATCACTCGTATACACTTGTGAGGTGGCTGAATTGGCAGATGCAAATTGAGAGAAGAGATCACTCCTCCTAAACGCTGTTGGAACTGAAAATTCAACCTATGGGTGAGCATCCTAGTTGAATAACATTATACATAATTTCATGTTCAGTAAAATTAATATTTTTCAATCTGTGGATTATATATATTTCATGATGAATTTCTATTGGCATATATATCGCTACTTTTTTTTATTGGTTGCTCAAAACATTACAAAGCTCTTGACATATCATATTTCATACATTAGATTCAAGTGGGGTATGAACTCCCATTTTTACTCCAAATACAGATTGCAGAATCACATCAGTTACACATCCATATTTTTACATAATGCCCTATTAGTTACTGTTGTATTCTGCTACCTTTCCTATACTCTACTATACCCCCTCCCTTCTCTTCCCATCTTTTCTCTCTACCATACCTACTGTAATTCATTTCTCTCCTTGTTTATTTTCCCACAACCTCTTATATGTAATTTTGTGTAACAATAAGTGTCTCTCTCCATTACCATGCAATTTCCCTCTTCTCTCCCTTTCCCTCCCACCTCATGTTTCTGCTTAATGTTAATCTTTTCTTCATGCTCTTCCTCCCTGCTCTGTTCTTAGTTGCTCTCATTATATCAAAGAAAACATTTGGTATTTGTTTTTTAGGGATTGGCTAGATTCACTAAGCATAATCTGCTCTAGTGCCATGCATTTCCCTGCAAATTCCATTATTTTGGCATATTTTAGTGCTGCGTAATCCTCCATAGTATATAAAAGTCACATTTTTTTATTCATTCATCTATTGAAGGGCATCTGGGTTGGTTCCACAGTGTAGCAATTGTGAATTGTGCTGCTATGAAAATTGATGTGGCAGTATCCCTGTAGTACGCTCTTTTAAGGTCTTCAGGGAATAGTCCAAGAAGGGCAATAGCTGGGTCAAATGGTGCTTCCATTCCAAGCTTTCACAGGAGTCTCCATACTGCTTTCCAAATTGGCTGCACCAGTTTCAGTCCCACCAGCAATGTACAAGAGTACCCTTTTCCCCACATCCTCGCCAGCACTTGTTGTTGTTTGACTTCATTATGGCTGCCAATCTCACTGGTTTGAGATGGTATTTTAGGGTGGTTTTTATTTGCATTTCTCTTACTGCTAGAAATGGATAGCATTTTTTCATGTACTTGTTAATTGATTCTATGTCCTCCTCCGAGAAGTTTCTGTTCAGGTCCTTGGCCCATTGGGTTATTGGTTATCTTATTGTATAATTTTCTGAGTTATTTGTATACTTTGTATACTCTAGATATTAGGGCTCCATGTGAAGGGTGAGGACTAAAAATTTGTTCCCATGATGTAGGCTCCATATTTACCTCTCTAATTGTTTCTCTTTCTGAGAAAAAAAAAATTCAGTTTAAGTAAGTCCCATTTCTTGATTCTTGTTATTAACTCTTGTTTTATGGGTGTCCTATTAAGGAATTCAGAGCCTGACCACACAATATGTAGATCGGAGCCAACTTTTTCTTCTATCAGACGCAGAGACTCTGATTTGAATCTAGCTCCTTGATCCACTTTGAGTTAACTTTTGTGCATGGCGAGAGGAGGGGATTCAGTTTCATTTTGTTGCATATGGATTTTCAGTTTACCAAACACCATTTGATGAAGATGCTATCCTTCCTCCATTGCAGGCCATTAGCTCCTTTATCAAATATAAGATAGTTGTAGCTTTTTGGATTAGTCTCTGTGTCCTCCATTCTGTACCATTGGTCCACCCACCTGTTTTCGTACAAGTACCATGCTGTTTTTATTATGATTGCTCTGTAATATAGTTTGAAATCTGGTATCGCTATACTGCCTGATTCACACTTCCTGCTTAGAATTGCTTTTGCTATTCTGGGTCTTTTATTTTTCCAATTGAATTTTATGATTGCTTTATCTATTTCTACAAAAAATTCCTTTGGGATTTTGATTGGCATTGCATTAAACCTATAGAGAACTTTTGGTAATATCGCCATATTGATGATGTTAGTTCTGGCTATCCATGAACGGGGTATATTTTTCCATCTTCTAAGATCTTATTCTATTTCTCTTTTTAGGGTTCTGTAGTTTGCATTATATAAATCTTTCACCTCTTTTGTTAGGTTGATTCCCAAGTATTTAATTATTTTGAGGAAATTGGGAATGCAGTGTTTGGACTCATTTTTGTTTCAGAAGTTTTGTCGCTAATATACAGAAATGCCTTTGATTTATGCATGTTGATTTTGTATCCTGCCACATTGCTGCATTCATTTATTAGTTCTAGTAGTTTTTTCTGTAGACCCTTTTGGGTCTTCTATGTATAGAATCATGTCATCTGCAAATAGTGATAATTTAAGTTCTTCTTTTCCTATTTTTATGCCTTTAAAGTCTTTCATCTCTCTAATTGCTCTGGCCAGTTTTTTCGAGAAATATATTGAATAGAAGTGGTGATAGAGGACATCCCTGTCTTGTTCCAGATTTTAAAGGGAATGCCTTCAACTTTTCTCCATTCAGAATGATGCTAGCCTGAGGCTTAACATAGATAGCTTTTACAATGTCGAGGTAAGTTCCTGTTATCCCTAGTTTTTAAAATGTTTTGAACATAAAGGAATGCTCTACTTTGTTGAATGGTTTTTCTGCGTCTATCGAGATGATCATATGGTTCTTATCTTTAAGTCCAATGATGTTGTGAATAACATTTATTGATTTCCGTATATTGAACCAGCCTTGCATCCCAGGGATGAATCCTAGTTGATCATGGTGCACAATTTTATTGATGTGCCTTTCTATCCAATTCACCAGAATTTTAATGAGGATTCTTGCATCTAGGTTCATCAGAGATATTGGTCTGTAGTTTTCTTTCTTTGAGGTGTCTTTGTCTGGTTTCAGAATCAGGGTGATGTTGGCCTCATAGAATGAATTTGGCAGAGCTCCCAGTTTTTGTATTTCCTGAATAACTTGAAAAGTATTGGTATTAATTCTTCTTTAAAGGTTTTGTAAAACTCTGCTGTATACCCATCCGGTCCTGGGCTTTTCTTGGTTGGTAGTCTTTTGATTGCTTCTTCTACTTCATCCATTGATATTGGTCTGTTTAAATTGTGTGTTCCCTTATGACTCAGTCTGGGCAAATCATATGACTTAAGAAATTTATCGATGTCTTCACTATTTTCTATTTTATTGGAATACAGTTTTCCAAATAATTTCTAATTTTCTTCTGTATTTATGTTGCATCTGTTGTGATATTGCCTTTTTCATCCCGTATGTTAGTAATTTGAGTTCTCTCTCTTCTTCTCTTCGTTAGCACGGCTAAGGGTCTGTCGATCTTATTTATCTTTTCGAAGAACCAACTTTTAGTTTTGTTAATTTTTTCAATAGTTTCTTTTGTTTCAATTTCGCTCTGATTTTAATTATTTCTTGCCTTCTGCTACATTTGCTGTTGTTTTGCTCTTCCTTTTCTAGGGCTTTGAGATAAAGTGTGAGCTCATTTATTTGTTGTTTTTTTTTTCTTTTTTTGAGGAATGACCTCCAGGCGATGAATTTACCTCTTAAAACTTCTTTCATTGTGTCCCATAGAATCTGATATGTTGTGTCTGTATTTTCATTTATCTCGAAGAATTTTTTTATTTCCTCCTTTATGTCTTCTGTAACCCATTGATCATTCAGTAACATATTGTTCATTTTGCAGGTGATGTATGATTTTTTCTTTTTTCTTTTATCATTGGTTTCCAGTTTCATCCCATTATGATCACAAAAAATTCATGGTATTATCTCCTCCCCTTTATATTTACTGAGGGTTGCCCATTGATCATTCAGTAACATATTGTTCATTTTGCAGGTGATGTATGATTTTTTCTTTTTTCTTTTATCATTGGTTTCCAGTTTCATTCCATTATGATCACAAAAAATTCATGGTATTATCTCCTCCCCTTTATATTTACTGAGGGTTGCCCTATGGCATAACATATGGTCTATTTTTGAGAAGGATCCATGTGCTGCTGAGAAAAAAGTATATCCACTTGATGATGGTTGATATATTGTATATATGTCAGTTAAGTCTAGGGTATTGATTGTGATATTGAGTTCTATAGTTTCTTTATTCAACTTTTGTTTGGAGGATCTGTCCAATGGTGAGAGAGGTGAGTTGAAGTCACCCATAATTATTGTATTGTGGTCTATTTGATTCTTGAACTTGAGGAGAATTTGTTTTATGAACGTCGCAGCACCATTATTTGCTGCGTGAATATTAATAATTGTTATGTCTTGTCGGTGAATGGTTTCTGTTAACAGTATATAATGTCCTTCCTTATCCCTTTTGATTAAATTAGTCTTGAGGTCGATTTTATTTGATAGGAGGATGGCCACCCCTGCTTGCTTACGAGGTCTGTGTGCATGGTATAAATTTTCCCAATCTTTCACCATCACCTTGTGTATGTCTTTTCCATTCAGATGTGTCCCCTGGAGGCAACATATTGTTGGATTTGTTTTTTTTTTTAATTCAAGTTACAAGCCTATGTCACTTTATTGGAGAGTTTAAGCCATTAACGTTTAGAGTTACTATTGATATATGGTTTGTACTGCCACCCATGTTTGCCTATATCTTTTTTTTTAAATTAGATTGTTTCTCCATGATTAGCTTTTCCCCGCCCTCTGTCATTACTGGGGCACTTCCCACTGATGGTTTTCGTTGTTGATTTTCATTTCTTCCTTGTGTAGTGTTTTGCTCCAGATGCTTTCCAATGCTGGTTTTCTGGCTGCAAATTCTTTTAGCTTTTGTTTATCATGAAATATTTTTATTTCGTTGTCTTACATTAAGCTTAATTTTGCTGGATACATAATTCTTGGTTGGCATCCATTGTCTTTCAGTGTTTGAAGTACGTTCTTCCAGGATCTTCTCACTTCCAGCATCTGTGATAAAAAAATCCATTGTTAACCTTTTTGGTTTACCCCTGATTGTAATCTCCCTCCTTTCTCTGGTAGCTTTTAATATTTTCTCTTTGTTTTGTATATTGGATATCTTCATAACAATGTGTCTTGGCATGGGTCTACTGTGATTTTGTGTGCTCAGTGTCCTGTAAGCATCTACAATTTGTTTATCTGTTTCCATTTTTATTTCTGGAAAGTTTTCTCTAATTATTTCATTCAGCAGGTTACTCATTCCCTTGGTTTGAATCTCTGTACCTTCCTCTTTCCGGATGACTCATAAGTTTGTTTTTTTATGTTATCCCATATCTCTTGGATGTTTTCCCATAATTTTTTACAGCATTTCTTTCTTGGCTAGAGTTTTTTTCAAGATGATATATTTTGTCTTCATTATCTGACATTCTGTCTTCTACTTGCTCCACTCTGTTAATGATACTCTCAATTGAGTTTTTAATTTGGTTTATCATTTCCTTCATTTCTAGAATTATTGTTTGATTTTTCTAATAATCTCTATCTCCTGATAAAGATGCTTAATTTCTTATTTTATCTGTTTATGTAATTCATTTTCAATGCGTTCTTTCACTGTTTTTGTTGTCTCGTATCCTCTTTAAGGTTCCATTCCATCTGTCTAAGGTATTCCTTGAGTTCTTTATATGACCATTTTTCTGATGACTCTAGATGCTCTTGAATATTTAGGCTGTCCTTCATTGTTTGCACTTTTTTTCTTCCTTGCTTTTTTATGCTTCTCATGTTACTTCTTGTTCTGTTTGACTAGTGAGTTACTGCTTACTCTTATAAATTTATTTGATGCTTGGAAGGAAAGATATTAGAAGGGAAGGGAAGAAGTCACTAAGGAGAATGAGAGTAGGCAGGTAGAATTCAAGGAAGGGGGTATAACAAAATTGAAAAGAAATGAAAAGACAAAAGAAAAAAATAGAAAATAAAGAAAATTTTAAGTAATAATGATAATTTAAAAATGAAAATTAAAATTTAAAATAATAATAATAATAAAATAAAAAATTAAAAAAAATAAAAACATTAAAAAAGTTAAAGAACAACAAAAAAATGAAAATCAAAGAAAAAGAAAAGCATACAAATAAAATAATAATATTAATACATGCAGTCCTAGAGTTCAATTTACTTCTCTTCCAGTAGGTGGAGCTGTGTGCACTGGGCCAAGATTCTCCTCTCAATTAGCGGGAACCAATCACTGTGCAGCAGCTCTTCCTCCCAGACTGGGCGGGTCTCCAATCCTGAGTGCCTAGGGCCTTCTCTTGTGCTTCCTCAAGCCAGGCCCCGCTCACCTTTGACGCTCACCACAATACTGGTTACACGCCAGGCCTCTGCTCCTGGTAGCCCTGTTTTAATGAACACCTGGGCACACTCTCCCTGTTTGCCTCCCTCAGACCCTAAGTTTGTAGAGCTTTGGCCTGAGAACCCCCAGCGAATTTTCTTGTCCTCCGGGAGCCATGCCCCCGGTAGGTGGTGTAAGAGACCTCAATTGTCAGCACTGGTGGGAGTGGTAGCCGGGAATTCCACGCCGCGAGTCCCGAGCCAATCCTGATTCCCTAGGTCTGGCTATCGCGCTCCTGGGAGACCTGGGAGGGGCCATTACAGCAGAGCTGGGAAGGGCCCTTGAGGTTTCCCCATGGTTTTGAGAGAGATGGCAATGGGATTACACACTTGTCGCGTTGGTTTCAATGAAGTTATCTCCTCCGCCTGTAATGTCAGTTCTCTGCCATGGTCGTATCCCATTAAAATGGTGACCATTCGTTCCCTTTGCTGGGTGACCAATGCAACAGGTGGGTCCTGACTATATCTCCCAAGCCCCATTTCAATCCTGTGGCCACTGCCTATGAAGGCTCAGTTGTCTTTTAACTCTGTCAATTCAGAAAGACCGACCAGTTATTTCAGCGGGAATGTTAGTGCTGAGTCACAAAAACCAGACGAATCTAAGCTTGAATGCAGCCAATCCGGGCTCTGTGTGTGTTCTGAGGGGCCCAGACTGTTCGCCCCAGATTCACAACAGGTCAACATTGCCTAGTGATTCTGAGCAAACAGCATTTAGACAGTTTACGACTCCCTATGCCCGTGCAGCTGAAGAGATCATAGACTTGATTTCTCCATGCCTGCCTTCATAATGGATCTCCTGTATTGCTACTTTTTAATATCTGTGCATGTGCGTGTGTGTGTATATATATATATATATATATATATATATATATATATATATACACTCTCCAGATTTTTCAAAATATAAAATATGAAATATATGTGTCTTATTATACACTCCCTAAATTCATTCGTATTCATATCTGTGGATTTATAATCAACTTTCCACAATATTATTCTCAGAAATAATCATCCACCTGCAATACATATTGTTTCCTAGTACTGAAAACTAAATTCAGTGAATGGTGCATACAAACCCTAATATTTCTACAGTTACTTAGCCAGTTTAAAATCAATGCAAGTAGATTCCTAGGGGACATGATGTGTATTTTGACTTTCATTTTTATTCAACACTTGTACGTTACTATGTCTTCAGTTTATGCACATCATAGGATATATATTTCAGTCACAAATTAGAAAATTTATAGGAATTTGTTTCACGATCAATCACTTCCTGATTCAGAACACATGCATTCCTCCATGTTTCTTGACTAGTCTTTTCATGAGACTTCTTTCCAAACACATTATTTTTGTTTAACATCATCACTTATAAAGCAAAACTCAAACACCATTCATCATAAACCATAATCCTAATATTACCATTAGATATATAACTGGTTGGAATGAATGATTGTATATCAATATAAGATTTCTTATATATTTTCACATATCAATTCAATCCATTATTTAAAGTGGAATCAGTTATGTTATTTATTCATTGTATGGTCTATTCATGCATTATCTCTATATTCATAGAAACAGGTTACACCTCTTTGTGCCCCTAATACTAATGTATACATCTTCAAATTATTGCTCCCAGAAATGGTGAAAGAAATACTCATGTCACCTAATCTACATATACATTTTATCACAGTAATATTCGGAGCAAAAAAAAATAAAATGTCACACTTATGATTGTACCAAAGCCTAAAAGGAAAGTGAATGTTGATAACTAATAGCATCCATGTCCAGGTTGCCTAATGCTCTCAAATGTCATTCCCATTTGTGACGACATATTTTTTTTTCCTATGATTATATATTCAAACTCAAGCCTGCTGAAAATGTTTAATCCTATCACTCACTTTATACATTGCCTGATTTCGTAATGTCTCTATTGACACCTGCTTTCCTACATATTTTCCCCAGTTCATCATTTTGGCTGACTCTTCACATGTGCTTACATTTTCATTCACTCTCTAAACGAAACCCTATTGCTAAAGAAGATTTTTATTCCAAATCATATACTCAATCTTCTTCCTAAACCTACTGACTATCTTCCTAATCCTACCGACTATCCCTTTTTGACTGGATGTTCTCTTCTACATTCAATCATCCAAGGTACTAGGTCCTATGCCATTGTATTTCGATTTAACTGAGACAATTGTACAGAACATAATTCAACACTAAGTATCCAAACCAAGGGCCCAATGCCCTTCTGGGCTTCAAATCTTTCTTAGATTCCCGTTTTCATACATATATTTCACCTATATATTCTTATAAATATCGCAGGTTCCCAATCCCATTATTCATCCTGCAGAATGATTCCTAACCCAAATCGAAAATATTATTAACCCTAACCATACACTAACTTTGCAGGAGAGCAGGAACTGTGTGGGTATTAAACTACAGGAATCCAGGGGATCTTCACCTGCTGAGAAACTCAAATGTTCATGCAGAAATGATCCCTGGTGAAGATGAAGGCAGCTATGAAGTACCTCAGAAAGCAAAAGTCATCTTCCATGGCAATCATTCTGGTAAGGATGAAGGGTTGTGTCTGAATCAGTCTCTCTCTTCTTAATGTATAGAACATGGACCAAACCAGTCCTGTGTGGAAGCTGTTCCCGGGTGCTTATGGTTGATACAGCATTCTAACTAGAGAAAGTGTCCCATGAAAATCGGGGCAGCCTCCACCTCATGGTACTTTTGGAAGCAACTGTTAGGACAAAGTGGTTGCCAAGGCAGTGACATCATTCAGATCCTGAAGGAAGTGATCTCACCTCACTTCCTTGGTGAGGGAACTCTCTGAACTTGGGATCCAGGAAGCCAGGCACCCAGAGACAGTCCCTGTTCTAGTCCCAGTGGTCTCACATGTTTGGAATTACCAAGGACAGAGTCAGTCTTTCTTGGTACCTACAGATGTGAGGATGGCCAAATGCCAGGAAACCTGTGAAGAGGGGCTTTTCCTGAGAAAGCAGGTAGTGTCTCACCGCTGACTCTTGAGAACTTCACAGAGTTGGCCAACCAGACATGATCTGAGACAGAAGAGGTCATTTCCGGGGAACATAGTATGGCCCACCAGTCAGAAGACACTCCGGGGAGTCAGAGACCTACTAGGGGGAAGGAGGTGCCTTTGTGGGTGTGGGTGTGAGTTTGTGGTTTTGTCTCATGTTCTGAGAATAGGTAGGAAAGGCGGTTTATTTGGTATGGAGTGGAATATTTCTATTAAGTCCTTTGACAAGGTGAGTGTTTCTATGTGTGTGTATCCCACTGAGTCCATTGTTGTAGACATTAGAAAACACAATGCATCAATGGATGTGTCCTGTCTAGTAGAAAGCTTCCCAGCATTAATCCTGCCCAATTCATGAGTGGACTCTGGCTTGCCTTATGGATGGGCAACACCTACAAGCTTCCTAATTTCCTGTTTTCTCTCTCAATTCTGGCCACTCTCCAGAATAGTATCATGGTTTTGTGTCCAAGATTTGTACCACCTCCAAGATCTATGACATGGCTATGTAATGGATAGCTGAAGGAAATGGCTAGCATCTCAGAAATCTCAGATATCTGTTGACCAGGAAAGTCTCAGTGGAGAAACCCTGCTTTGGTCCTTTTGCTTACCTATTGTTCTGTTGAATGTCAGGAAGTTTTTTGCCTCAAGCCACCACTTTGTGAAGCCTGAAAAAAAGAGTTTTCAAATGGAAATGAATGGGCATCACCTGTGGCTCTTTGCTTAATTGCTTAGGATTGGGATATGTCTGAATCAGCCTGTTGGCCCTGTGTGAGGCTGTGGCTTAGATTCTCAGCACCTGATGGATCTAAAGATAGATCCCATGTGTGCATCCAAAACCAAAATGGCAAAAAGATCATATATTTTTGATGAACTCTCTTGCCTTCCTCTCGTAGGTTCCTGATATCCATCAAGTGAGAATAGGGATCCTTTGGGTCAAATGTGTTCTTCAAAGCCCTGCAGAGGCTAGGCCATAGGGGCTTGATTTTCATGACTCCAATTCACTTAAAGAATCTAAACCCCAAAGCTAGAAGGCCTCAAGTTGGAGAAGCCAAGCAATATTAAAGGCAGGCCTATTTGATCACTCCTGGTTCACAGGAAGAGAGTCCATGCTACCCTGACTTTAGGCAAATGAGGGGCAGGGAGCTTATTTTGGACACTGTCGTGGGCTGCGTCACTAATGGAAACCTCCAGCCAGAGGATATGATGAGTGTCTATATGGAAGAAGATGAGGGCCATGTGAGAGTGTTTTGGTTTTAATTGTGGACATGTGTCTGGCGGTTGGAAGAGATCACTGGGTCAAACTAGGCTTGCACTCTGGTGTGATGCCCCTTAGAGACTGAGTTCTTTACTGATCTCAGAGAATTATTGCCAGGAATTGTGTTGGAATTTTAAATGGCCATGCATGAGAGTTGCCTTTGGAAAGTGACATCTAAGCCCAAGTTGACTTTCCACAGAGGACAGGGAATCTCAGCCAGGATATCACATGATATTATTCTTAAAGACTTGCCAGCCATATTTGAGAGTCAAAACACACATGAACCATACATTGTAGACCTCAATGGGCCTGGCTTAATCTGACTTTTGGGCACTTTTGGAAGCCTTGCCTGTAAGAATTCTTCAGAGTTTTCATTGAAATGAGCTTCCTCACCATTTAATGGTTTCTGAGTAAATTGAAATCCACAGTGCCTCCAACTTCATCCTTGAAAATTGGCTAGATCAATAACATGAAATTTTTGAAATTCCCATGACCGGGTAGCACTGGAGAACATTTGGATGTCCTGTTGCTGATCATGAGTATACAGCACAGTGCCCTGATTGACTGGGTTTTATGAAAATGGTGTAGAACAGAGATTCCAGTAAGTTGGATCATGCTGAGTAGTTGTACTAGAGCAGTGGTTGGCAGGTGTGTGATAAAACATCTGTGGTGGGGGCAAGTGGATCTGCCATTGGCTTCCAAATGGATTGTGACTGACATTTTGCAGTCAGTAGAACCTTATATGTAAAAGCATATTGTTATATGGAGAGGTTTCAGGGCAATGTTCAGAATCAGGTTACTATGGTCAATGGGGCAAGCTATGTGGGATAGAAGCCTGGTTGGTGCATTCTCCTGCAGAACCCGACCCACCACACTTGACAGAACTCACTTCAGCACTGTGTCCCAGTTGAACCCTTGTATTTAATGAAGCAAATACCAAACTCCCAGTGCAGCAGCAAGAAACACCACGAAAGTGGAGGATGACCAAATGAATTTACAGTCCACACGGGGAGACACCAGTGGCCACAGTGTACCTACAAATAGAAAATTCAGCACTGCTGCCTCATGTTTATTGGAAAATAAGAAACCATGTCCTCCAGGTCACATAGATGCAGAACCAGATTTGATGGTCTCACTACATATGAAGCTAATGCTTCTGACAACAGCATATATTTCATTGCCCAACCTCAGAGGCAGTTTCTTCAGATGTTAAGCTGGCAGAACTTCATGTTTTTGGAGTGATTACCCTGTCCCTTTTGGAAACTCCTCTACCACTTCCAAATTTGTGAACTTCTGAGCATTTTCCATTCCACATATGTATTCACAGATTATCTAAATCTTCTCCCTTAATTGTGTCTTATTTAGGGCGAAGGTAATGTCAAGGCATTGTTCTGAATGAGAGTGGGAAGATATTTGTGTAGCACATATTTGCATACACATTGGATACATTTTCCAATTTTCCATTCGAAATACTGAATCCCTGACACTAACACATACCCTACTAGTCTTTGATTTCTTATCCTAATTTGATGGAGAATAATAACCCAAACAGAATACAAATACAAGAGGTTCACAGGAGGCATGGTGTATAATTGGACTTGCCTTTCATATGATAAATGGTAGGTGTTATAAATCTAGCGAATTTTAATTGAAATAGTTCTCCATGTGTTTTAAAAGTTAACAAATATGTGAATAACTGTCTCCCTTTCTCTGTAGCCTATTCATCACATGTATTTTTATAAGCACATTTAGAATTCTACCTGGTATCAGTCGTACATTTGGTGAGGTGGCTGGCTTGGCAGATACAAATTGTGAGAAGAGATCACTCCTACTTAATGCTGTTGGAACTGAAAATTCAACATATGTGTGAGCTTCTTAGTTGAACAACATAAATCCATGTACATTAAAATTAATATTTTTGGATCTGTGGATGATATATATTTCATGGTGAATTTCAATTCACATACATAATGCTACTTTTTAATGTCTGTGTGTGTGTGTCTGTGTGTATATATATATATATATATATATATATATATATATATATATATATATATATATATTCACTCTCCAGATTTTTAAAAATATTTAGTATATTTTTTATACCCTCCCTAAATTCATTCATATTCATGTATGTGGATTTATAATCAACTTTTCACAAGAATATTCTCAGAAATATTCATCCACCTGAAATACATATTTTTTTCCTAGTACTGAAAACTAACTTTGGGGGATCACATGATGGCGGCGAATGGAGTGCATTACCCCCATGTACCGTGTCACTGTGCGGGAGAATGACGAGTTAGAACGGCTAAAACCTATCTTGTTAGGAATTTCCAGCAAATTTGGGGTGCTCCACAACCTAGTGGACATATATCCATCTCACGAGGATCAGCTTCGGGGGCTCAAACGCGAGTGATTTGTCCGCACGGAGGGTCATGCTGCTTATTCAACAAATTGCCCTGCAGCTAGAGTCTGTGGCGCGCACTGGGAAACGACGAGATAGCATCGCAAATATACAGTGGTGCGGATTCTATGGGCTCCTGCCAGCAATGCAATTACTGTGCTCAGTGCTGAATTCTGGGATTGAGACGGGGATGGATGCGGTCCAATTCCGTTCTCCATACCGGTCAGACCACAGAGGAAGCCAGCGTCCACCATCTTGAAGAGCTGACGTCACCATCCCTGTTTTCGACTGATCGCAGCTCATTCAGCTATAGAACAGGTAATTTCAGGATGCCATTCACCTTTGTCTCGCAGACAAATTACTCAGGCTCACTGCTAAAGAACCCGCAGAAACTGCGTCTTGGAGCCTGCTCCTATTAGAACATACACTGAGCCCAGAGCGGCCAAATTTGGCCTCCCCGAACTGATCTTGCTCAGGGCTGAAGAACCCGTGGAAACTGCTTCCCGGTCCGGGTCTTGCTGAATAATGTGGAGGTAAATATCAACCGAGCCTTCATAGGCAGTGGCAACAGGATTGAGACGGGGCTTGTGAGGGCAAGTCAGGACTCACCCATTGCATTGGTCACCCAGCAAAGGGAACGAAATGCTGCCTTTTGCATGGGATACCAACATGGCAGAGATCTGATGTCATCAGAAAGCAGCGGAGGAGATAACTTCATTGATACCAGCGGTTACAGAAACAGTTAGTCTCCTGGTAAAGAAAGTGAGTCACAAACACCCGAGTCTCTCTCACTTTTTCATCAAGCCAGAGGGGCAGAGCAGAGCCGCTGCCCATGCTCGGAACAGGCCCAGAGACACACCTGCATGATAATCACTTCACCCCAGTTGGAATAGAGGAAGAGCAGAGCCGCCGCAGGTGCCCAGAACAGGCCCAGTGACCAGCAGGCGTGGTAGTAATGTCACCTCAATTGGAGTAGTTGCAGAGCAGAGCCTTCTCCCGCGCCTAGTACAATCCAAGTGGCCCACCGGCATGGTAGTCACGTCATCCCAATAGGAGTAGGGGCAGAGCAGAATCTTTGCACGTGCCCGGAACAGGCCCAGCAACCTACCGGCTTGGTAGTCACGACAACCCAATTGGAGTAGCGGCAGAGCAGAGCCACCACCCGCGCCCTCAAGGTAGACAAATTTGCACCTGACCAGCAGAAGAGGCCCAGCGGCCTGCCAGCATGGCAGACACTTCACCCATTTGGAGTAGGGGCAGAGCAGATCCATCGCCCATGCCCTCAAGGTAGGCAGACCTGTGACCGACCACAGAACAGGCCCACCCACCCGCCGGCGTGGTAGTCACGTCACCCCAATTGGAGTAGGGGCAGAGCAGAGCCGCCGCCCGCGCCTCCAAGGTAGGCAGACCTGCGACCGATCGGCAGAACACCCCAGGGGTCCACGGGTGTGGTAGACACGTCACACCAATTGGAGGAGGGGCAGAGCAGAGCCGCCTCCCATGCCTGCATGGTAGGCAGACCTGCGACCGATCAGGAGAACAGGCCCAGCGGCCCATCAGCGTGGTAGATAGATCACCCCAATTGGAGGAGCAGCACAGCCACCCCCCGCCCCTGCAAGGAAGATTTTTCAAATATACAAGAGCAATATAAATATATAGGGGGAAAATTTCAAAATCACAACAGTTTCACCAAGCAGAAAGAAACGCGAGCCGTATGAAAAGACAAAGAAAAAGGACCACAAGCAATGCAGGTCAACACAAATTTAGAAGAGTTAATAGCTGCAGCAGATGGAATGTCAGATAAAGAACTCAGGATATACATGCTTCAGATGATCTGGAGTCTCCAGGAAGACATTAGACAGCAAAATCAGACAATGAAAGATCACTTCGACAATGAATTACACAAACAAATCCAAGAAGCAAAAGATCAATTTTACAGGGAGATAGAAGTTGTAAAAAATAACAAACAGAAATCCTAGAAATGCAGGAAGCAATAAACCAACTTAAAAACTCAATTGAGAATACTACCATCAGAATAGAACACTTAGAAGATAGAACATCAGACAATGAAGACAAAGTATTTCAACATGAAAAGAACATAGACAGCTCAGCAAGACTGTTAAGAAACCATGAACAGAACATCCGAGAAATATGGGATAACATAAAGAGACCAAACTTTTGAGTCATTGGGATACAGGAAGGTATAGAGTTCCAAACCAAAAGAATGAGCAATGTAATCAATGAAATAATATGAGAAAACTTCCCAGACTTGAAGAATGAGACAGACTCCCAAGTCCTAGAAGCCAACAGGACGCCGAATGTGCAAAATCATAAGAGATCCACACCTAGACACATTATAATGAAGATACCCAACATACAGAATAAAGAGAGAATTTTAAAAGCTACAAGAGAAAGGAAGCAGATTACATTTAGGGGTAAACCAATCAGGATAACAGCTGATATTTCAACACAGACTCTGAAAGCTAGAAGATCCTTGAAATATATGTTTTTGTCAGGAGCTTTAGCTTCATTTCTAGTGAAAGCATCAAAGCTGTGTCTGCATCTATGTAACCTGGAGAACATGGTTTCTTATTTTCCAAAAGACATGAGGCGGCAGTGCTGAATTCACTCTTTGTAGGTAAACTGTGGCCACTGAAGGCTAAGTGTCTCCCCGTGTGGACTGTGAAGCCATTTGTTCATCCTCCACTTTTCATGGTGTTTCTTGCCGCTGCACTGGGAGTTTGGTATTTGTTTCACTAAATAAAACGAGTTCAACTGAGACCCAGTGCTGAAGGGAGTTCTGTCATGTGTGGTGGGTCAGAGTCTGCAGGAGAATTCACCAACCAGGATTCTATCCCACATAGATTGCCCCCTTGACCATAGCAACCTGATTCTGAACATTGCCCTGAAAATCTGCATATAAAAAGATGCCTTTACATGGAGAGGTTTCAGACATATAAGTTTCTGCTGGATGCACCATGTCAGTCTCAAGCCCTTTCGAAGCAATGGCAGATCCACATGGCCCCACAAGAGATATTTTATCACACACCTGCACACCACCGCTCTAGGCCCACTATTCAGTAGGCTACAAGTTACTGGCATTTCTATTCTACATCATTTTCATGAAACCCAGACAATCAAGGCACTGCATGGTACACTCATGATGAGCAAAAGGACATGAAAGGTTCTCCAGTGCCACCTGGTCATTGGAATGGCAAAAATTTCATGGTATTTATGTAGCCACTTTTCAATGATGAAGTTGGAAGCACTGTGGGTTTCAATTCATTCAGGAACCATTAAATGGTGAGGAAGCTCATTTCAATAAAAGCTCTGGAGACCTCTCACAGGCAATTTTTCCCAAGGAGTTGGCTAGATCTCAGTTTACAGGGCGAATCTCATTAGTGGCCTATTCCACTGCCACAAAAATGACCACAATTGAAACCAAAACACTCCCACATGACCCTCATCTTCTGCCATAGAAAAACTCATCATAACCTCTTGCTGCAGGTTTCCATGAGAGGTGCAGCCCAAGACAGTGTCCAAAATAAGCTCACTTACCCCTCAATTGCCTAAAGTCAGGTTGGCCTGGACACCCTTCCTGTGAACCAGGAGTGATCAAATAGGCCTGCCCTTAATACTGCTCTGCTTCTCCATTTTGACTCTTACTGATTGTTGAGTATAAATTCCTTTGTGTGAATTGGAGTCATGAGAAAATCCAAGCACCTATGCATTAGCCTCTGCAGGGCTTTGAAGAACTCATTTGACCCAAATGATATCTATTCTCACTTGATAGAGGTCAGGACTTACAGAGGAAGGCAAGAGACTTCATCCACATTGACTGCTCTTTTGGCCATTTTGGTTTTGGATTCACAGATGGGATCTTTCTGTACATCCATCAGGTGCCGAGAATCTAAGCCCCAGCCTCACATAGGGCCAAGGTGCTGATTCAGACACATCCCTTTTTAAGCAATTAAGCAAACAGCCACAGGTGATGCCCATTCATTTTCATTTGAAAACTGTTTTCTTCAGGATTTACAAAGGGGTTGCCAGAGGCAAAGAAATTCCTGACATTCAGGGCAACAGAACAATAGGTTAGCAAAAGGCCCAAAGCAGGGTTTCTCCACTGAGACTTTACTGGTCACACTGATATCTGAGTTTTCTGAGATGCTCCCATTGCCTTCAGCTATCCAGTACATGGCCATGTAACAAATCTTGGAGGCGGTACATATCTTGGACACCAAATCATGAGACTATTCTGGAGAGTGGCCAGAATTCAGGAAGAAAACTGGAGCTTAGGAAGATAGTAGGTGTTGTCCATTCATAAGGCAAGCTGCAGTCCATTCATCAATTGCACAGGATGAATGCTGGGAAGCTTTCTACTAGACAGAACACTTCCATTGATGCATTCTCTTTTCAAATGTCAACAACCACGGACACTGTGGAATACACTTTTTGAAACCCTCGCAGTGTCAAACGACCTTCTAGAAACAATCCACTCAAAAACAAACAATCCACTATTCCTACCTATTCTCAGAACATGTGACAAAACCACAAACTCACACCCACACCCACAAAGCACCTCCTTCCCAGAAGTAGGTTTTGATTATCCGGAGTTTCCTCTGACTGGTGGGCCATACTATGTTCCCCCGAAATGGCCTGTACTTTCTCAGATCTGGTGTCTTTGCCAGAACAACTACCTGCTTTCTCAGGAAACAGCCATCTTCATAGCTTTCCTGGCATTTGGCCATCGTCACATCAGTTGGTACCAATAAAGACTGACTCTGTCCTTGGTAAATACAATCAAGTGTGCCAACTGTGACTGGGACTGGCTCTGGGGGCCTAGCTTCCTGGTTCCAAAGTTCAGAGAGTTCCATTACAAAGGAAGTGAGGGGAGGTCACTTTTTTCAGGAACTGAATGAGGTCACTGCCTTGGCAACCACTTTGCTCTAACAGTTGCTTGCAAGGGTCCCATGAGATGGATGCTGCCCCAATTACTGTGACATTTTCACAAGTTAGAATGGTATATCAAACATAGCCACCCAGCAACAGCTCTCCACACAGGCTTGGTTTGGTCCATCTTCTCTACATTAAGAAGAGAGAGGCTGATTCAGACACAACCCTTCATCCTGACCAGGCTGTTTGCCATGGAAGATGACCTTTGCTCTCTCAGGTTATTCATACCTGCCTACATGTTTTCCAGGGATAATTTCTGCATGGACCATTGAGGTTCTAAGTAGGTGGAAGATCCCCTCCATCCCTGCATTGTAAGACCAACTCTGTTCCAGCTCTTCTGTAATGTTAGATTGAGGGAACAGTGTATGGTTAGGCTTAATAACCAGTTCGATTTGGGTTAGGAATCATTCTACGGGATGTATAATGGTATTGTGTAACTGCGATACTTACAAGAATATATAGGTGAAATATAAGTATGAAAACAGAAATCCAGGTAAGATTTGAAGTCCAGAAAGTCATTGGGTCCTTGATTGGATTACTTAGCTTGAATTACGTTCTTCACAGATATGTCAGATAAATTGATATACAATGGCATAGGAACTTGTACCTTGGATTATTGATTGTAGAAGAGAACATCCCCTCAAACAGAGATAGTCAGTAGGATCAGGAAGATAGTCGGTAAGTATCAGAAGAACAATGAGTATAGGATTTGGACCAAAAGTTATTTAGCAATAGGGTTTCGGTTAGAGAGTGAATTTCAATAACAGCACATGTGGAGGGTCTCCAACAATGATGAAGTGGGGAAAATATGTAGGAATGCAGATATCAATAGAGACATTAGGAAATCAGGCAAAGTATAATGTGAGTGATAGGATTAGATATTTTCAACAGGGTTGAGGTTGAGCATATAATCTTAGAAAGAAACAAATATGCAGTCACCAATAGGATTGACATTTGAGAGCATAAGGCACCCTGGACATGGATGATTTTAGTAATCCATGTTCACTTTCTATTTAGGATTTGGTAGAATCATAAGTGTGACTTTTGAATTTTGTGTCCAGAATATTACTGTGATGAAATGTATATGTAGATCAGGTGACATGAGTATTTCTTCCACTATTTCTGGAAGCAATATTTTGAAGACGTATAAATTTGTATTGGGGCTACAAAAAGGTGCACCCTGTGTCTATGAATACAGAGGAAATGCATGAATAGACCATACTGTGAATAAATAATAAAACTGGTTTCAACTTGAAATAATAGATTGAAATAAATGTGAAAATATATAAGAAATCTTATATTAATATACAATCATTCATTCCAACCCATTATACATTTAATGGAAATATGAGGATTTTGGTTTATCATGAAAAGTGTGTGAGTTTTGCTTCATATTGATTATGGAAATCGAAAATAATTTGTTTGGAAAGAAGTCTCATGAAAAGACCAGTCAAGAAACCTTGAGGAATACATGTGTTCTGAAGCAGGAAGCGATTGAAAGTGAAACAAATGCCTATAAAATTGCGAAATTGTTGATGAAATATATGTCCTATTGTGGTAAGCCATTGTTGTAGATTGTGGCCACCATTAGAAGATGGCGCCGGCTTCCACTGTGGCCTGTGATAAACAAATTCTTTTGTGGAGAGTTGGCACGCTATCCCTTGCCACCCTATAAGAAAGATCCACGCAGCGGCTTAAGATTGGTACGTGGGAGACTTTATTAGGCTGTGCTTTGGCGCTCGCCAGTAGAGAGGGGGGTCACAAAAAGATACTTTAATCAAGGCCTGAATAAACTGCTGAAAGAAGATTCCTGAGTTGCGTCTTCCTTGCGGGCAAGGGGTCGCGACAAGTGGTGCTGAAAACGCGGGAACCAGAACTTTCAGCAGTCAGGGGTGGTGAACCAGTTAGTCCCAGGTAAGTAGGACCCGCGGTCAAAGCGGAGATCAGTCCTAGATAAGTGGGACCCGCTCTCAAAGCGGAGATCAGTCCCAGATAATTGGGACCCGCTATCAAGGCGGAGATTAGTCCTAGGTAATTGGGACCCGCTATCAAAGTGGAGATTAGTCCTAGGTAATTGGGACCCGCTATCAAAGCGGCAGCTCCTCTGTAAAGCCAGAGAGAGCATTACATCTTATTGCAGCTGCACTGTGTACTTTCGCTCTTACTTTCACTTTTGTTTTTTGTGTGTCTTTTGTTGTGTCATGGGTGCCGTATCTTCAAGTCCGTTTCTCCTGACCCTAGATAACCTGTTACGTTCCAAGGGCCTAGAAGTGAAACGTAGTACTTTACAGAGATTTTTACAGAAGACAGATATTGTTGCACCGTGGTTCGCGTTCTCGGGTAGCCTCACTCTACCTAGCTGGGATAAGTTAGGCACAGATCTTGACTTTGCTTCTGAGCAGGGCATATTAGATGGTGGGGTGATACCCCTTTGGAAGATGATCCGTAGTTGCCTCGCAGATGGCTGATGTCAGGAAGCACTTACTAAAGGACAAGAAGTTTTAGAGCAATTACATGAAGAAAGATCAGAAATGGCAGGCAGTGAGGTATTTCAGGAGGGTCGGAGTGTGCGGAGCGAGAAACAGGGGAGGAAACAATTATCTCCGGCAGGCAGTGACGTATTTCAGGAGGATGGCAGTGTGCGGAGGGAGAAACAGGGGAGGAGGCGATTGTCTCTGGCACGGAGTGAAATATATCAGGAGTAAGGGAATGTGGAGAGCGAGAAACGGGGGAGGAAACGCTTGTATCCAGATCTCAGTACACTGCGCACACTCACATGCAAAAGTGGGTCAGAAGAGAAGGACGATGAGGAGGAGGAGCTCGGGAGACTGTCTCGGCAGCTAGGAAGTCTAACTATGGGAGAAGGGAACAAAAATAAACAGGAGCTCAGAAGAAAAAAAAAATGATCCTCCAGACCCGCCGCCGTACGGTGGGGGTGTTTCGAGAAGAGCTTTCCATGCCCAAACACGGGGGCTGTTAACATTTTTACTGATGGTTCCAAGTCTGGAATGGGAGCCTACATAATTAATGACTCTCCCCCTATCCAGCATCAATTAGCTCCTGGAAATCCACAATGGGTAGAACTACAAATTGTTATTGAAGTTTTTAAACAGTGTTCTTTTCCTTTTAATCTTATTTCGGACTCCAGCTATGTGGTACAAGCACTAAAAGTCCTGGAGGCCGTGGGAACTATTAGTGATGCCCACAATGTGTCTGTTTACTTTACTCAGCTTCAACAGCTTATCTCTAACCGCACTGCTTCTTTTTATCCAATGCATATCAGGGCTCACACCTCTCTTCCTGGTCCGTTATCCCAAGGTAATGCCTGTGCGGACTTAGCCACTAGAGGTCAATTTATATGCTTGGCTTCCTCCTTAGAGGGGGCTAAGTTGTTTCACCAAAACTTCCATGTTAATGCATTAACGCTGCGCAGGCGTTTTTCCATTTCAAGAGCGGATGCTCGGCAGATAGTATTGCAATGTCCCCATTGTGTCACATTTCTTCATCCCCCTAATTATGGAGTAAACCCACGGGGATTAAAGCCATTGATTGTTTGGCAAATGGATGTGACACATATACCTGACTTTGGTAACCTTAAGTATGTGCATGTTTCCGTTGATATGTGCTCTGGAATTATCCATGCTTCTGCTTTATCGGGAGAAAAGGCACGTAATGTCATTACTCACTGTTTAGAGGCATGGGCAGCATGGGGTGCACCTGCATCCCTTAAGACTGATAATGGAACTGCTTATACTGGCAGACAATTTACAGCTTTTTGTTCTACTATGGGAGTGCAACTTACTCATGGTTTGCCTTATAATCCTCAAGGACAAGGCATTGTTGAGCGTGCTCATCGCACCTTAAAGGAAACTTTACAAAAACAAAAAGGGGGAATAGGAGCTGAACACACTCCTAAAGAACGCCTGTCCTTAGCTCTATTTACCATTAATTTTTTGAATTTGGATATTCATGGTCGCTCTGCGGCCGATAGACATGTGTCCCCTCAGCCCTCTGTGATTGGCTATGTTAAGTGGAAGGATGTTCTTACGGGACAATGGAACGGCCCTGACCCCGTGCTGACATGGGCACGAGGATCTGTATGTGTTTTTCCCCAGGATCGTACGGAACCGTTGTGGGTCCCTGAACACTTGACAAGAAGAGTCTCGACATCAACTGACCAGCAACAAGAGATACCACAACAATCCTGTGATGAAGATCTTCATTCTGCTAAGTGCTCTGGCTCTGGTGCTGGTGCCGATGGCACAGGCGACACCAATGCGGTCGTGGGCAGTGGCACGGGCCTGGCCAATGCCGATGCCAGTTCATGGTAATTCTAGTGTCCTCCCCACTCTTTTTTCAACCTCATGTGAGATGTCTGCTCCCTGTGCCTCTCCTAGAGGGGACATGGAGAGAATTTTTAATCAATCTCAAGTTAATCTCACAGGAGTTTGTTGTTTCAGCCTTAGAAACGCTAATTGCATTAGCCTTAAGACCAAAAATTTGACTAACTGGGAGGACCCATTGCGGTCCAATCAGGTCTCAGGAAGCATTATCAGTGCTGTATTGAGCAAGGTAGCTTCGGGGAAGCAATCAGGCTCAGAGACAACCGCAAACAGCAGCTCTGCTCTTAACATAACTACCTTGGCTATTATCTCCGAGGTACTAATCCCAGTGCCTCCTTTTTCTAGTAGTATTTATAATGCCACTCATTTCAAGGCCTCTCCTTACTGTTCCCCTAATCTTGGTTTCCCCCCAACATTTACGCCTTGTCAGGATCATTCTTGGGAGAAACATCAAGTTGCTAAAGGTTTCTCCCTTTCCCCCTCTCTTAATAGGTATGTTTATAACTTTAACAATAGTGCCAGCTCCTCTACAGGAGTAGGTTGGTCCTGGTTTCAATGGCTGATTTCCAATGAAAAGTGGGCTTCAGCCGATATTTCTGCACTGGCTCAGTTGCTAGGAGCCAAAAGTTGGCTGGCTAATATTTCTGGTACTGTTAGGGAAAGTGAACAAGGTAATAGACTTACATCTGTTTCATTCAACTCTCTGTTGTATAATGCCACATTGCCTCCTGCAATGGTCTGTGTCCAATCCCCCTTCTTATTCCTTTTGGCTGAGGCCACCTCGTCGGGGATGCTGGATTGTTCTCATACTACCTGTCTCTTATCTGAGTGTTGGAATGGTTCCTGGACTGTAGCAGTGATTATGAAAATTCCAACTTTTGTCCCAATCCCGGTCACTGCGGATCCTGATAAATTCCCTATTGTTGAGCTACTTAGAGTCCGCAGAGATTTTGGAATCACAGCGGCTATAGTGACAGCAGTGGCGGTATCTGCTGCTGCAGCGGTTACGGCTGGCGTGGCTATGGCCAATCAAGTACAAACTGCTGCCACCATTAATCACCATTAATCAAGTTGTCCAACAAACTTCCACCATACTTGAATCCCAAAATACAATTAATCAACATATTTTGTCAGGGATTTTAGCTGCCAACCAAAGAATAGACTTATAATTTTGTTCAACTAGGAAGTTCACCCATAGGTTGAATATTCAGTTCCAAAAGCGTTTAGGAGGAGTGATCTCTTCTCACAATTTGTATTTGGTGAGGAAGCCACCTCACAAAAATGTAGGTGTGATACCAGGTAGCTTTCGGTATGTGCATATAAAAATACATATGTTGAATAGGCTACAGAGAAAGGGAGACAGTAATACACATATTTTGAACTTTAAAAACACATGGAGAACTATTTAAAAATTGACTAGATTAATAACACATAAACTTTATCATGCAAAAGGCAAGTCCAAATATACATCATGCCTCCTTTGAACTGCTTGTATTTATATTCTGTTTGTGTTATTTTTCTCCATCATATTAGGATTAGTAGTCAGAGTCTAGTAGGGTATGGGATAGTGTCAGGGATTCTGTATTTTGAATGGAAAATTGGAAATTGTATCCAATGTGTGTGCAAATATGTGCAACCCAAAACTTCCCACTCTGATCCAGAACAATGCCTTGACATTACCTTCGCTCCAAGTAAGACACAATTAGAGGAGAAGAGTTAGAAAATTTGTGAATACATGTCTGGAATGGAAAATGCTCAGGAGTTCACAAACTTCGAGATGGTAGAGGAGTTTCCAAAAGCAAGGGATATGGTAAACACAACACCAACATGGAGCTCTTCTGGCCTAAAGACTGTTTGAGAAACTGCATGTGAGATTGGGCACTTGAAATATAAGGTGTTGTCAGAAGTTTTAGCTTTATTTTTAGTGAGACCATCAAAGATGGGTCTGCATCTATGTGACCTGGATGACATGTTTTCTTATTTTCCAATGAACATGAAGCAGCAGTGCTGAATTCTCTCTTTGTAGGTAAACTGTGGCCACTGGGGGCTTAGTGTCTCCCCGTGTCGCTCTGAAGCCATTTGGTCATCCTCCACTTTTCGTGGTGTTTCTTCCTGCTGCACAGTGAGTTTGATATTTGCTTCACAAAAAACAAGGAGTTCAACTGGGACACAGTGCTGCAGGGAGTTCTGTCACTTGTGGTGGGTTAGAGTCTGCAGGAGAATGCACCATCCAGGCTTCTATCACTCATTGCTTGCTACAATGCCCCCTTTTCCATTGCAACCTAATTCTGAACATTGCCCTGAAACCTCTCTATATAACAAAGTGCCTTTACATAAATGGGTCTGCTGGCTGCTGCAAGTCAATCACATGCTATTTGGAAGCCAATGGCAGATCCACATGGCCCCACCACAGATGTTTTGTCACACACCTGCCCACACCTGGTCAAGGCGCACTACTCAGAAGGTTCCAACTTACTGGCATCTCTGTTCTATGCCATTTTCATGAAACCCAGTAAATCAAGGCCCAGTCTGGTACACTTATGATGAGCATCAGGAGATCTAACTGTTCTCCAGTGCCACCTGGTCATGGGAATTTTAAAAATTTCATGGTATTTATCTAGCCATTTTTCAAAGATGAATTTGGAGCCACAGTGGGTTTCAATTCATTCATGAACCATTAAATGTTGTGGAAGCTCATTTCAATGAAAGATCTGGAGAACTCTCACAGGCAAGGCTTCCCAAAGAGTGGCCTAAAGGTCACATGAGGCCAGGCCCATTGAGGTCTACAATGTTAGGTCCATGGGTGTTTTGACTCTCAAATATGCCTGCCAAGTCTTTCAGAATAAAATCAGGTTATATGCTGGCTGACATTCTCAGTGCTTTGTGGAAAGCCACCCTGGGCCTAGATCTCAGTTTCCAAGGGCAACTCTAATGCGTGGCCTCCTAAAATCCCAACACAATTCATGTCAATACTTCTCTGAGGTCAGTTCCAGAACTCAGTCTCTAAGATGAATCAAACCCGAGTTAAAGCCCAGGTGGACCCAGTCTTCTCTTCCAACAGCCAAATAAATGACCACAATTAAATCCAAAACACTCCCACATTGCCCTCATCTTCTTCCATATAGACACTCATCATTACCTCTGGCTGGAGGTTACCATGAGGGGTAAAGCACAAGACAGAGTCTGAAATAATCTCCCTTGCCCTCATTTGCCTAAAGTCAGTGTGACCTGGACACCCTTCCTATAAACAAGGAGTGATTTAATATTCCTGCCACTAATACTGCTCTGCTTCTCCAATTTGAGGCCTACTGACTGTCAGGTATAGATTCTTTATGTGATTTCGATTCATTAGAAAACCCAAGCACCTATGGGCTAGCCTCTGCAGGGCTTTGAAAAACTCGATTAATTCAAAGGATCCCCAAATTCACTTGATGAAGGTTAGGAACCTAACAGAGAAAGGCAATAAACTTCATCTAAAATGACTGATTTTTTAGAAATTTTGGTTTTGGATGCACACATGGGATCTTTCTTAAGATCCATTAGGCGCTGAATATCTAAGACACAGCCTCACACACGGCCAAGAGGCTGATTCACACACATATCTCTCAAAGCATTTTAGCAAACAGCCACAGGTGATGCCCATTCATTTCAATTTGAAAACTGTTTTCTTCAGGATTCACAAAGGGGTGGCCTGAGGCAAAGACCTTCCTGACATTCAGGGCAACAGAGGAATAGGGATGCAAAAGGCCCAAAGCAGGTTTTCTTGACTGAGACTTTCCTTGTCACACTGATATCTGAGTTTTCTGAGATGCTCCCTTTCCTTTCAGCTATAGAATACATGGCCATGTCACAGAGGTTGGAGGTGGTACATAACTTGGACAAAAAACCATGAGCCTACTCTGGAGAGTGGCCAGATTCAGAAAGAAACAGGAACTTAGGAAGATAGTACGTGTTGCCCATTGATAAGGGAAGTCACAGTCCATTCATAAATTAGGCAGGATAAATGCTGGAATTCTTTCTACTAGACAGGACACATCCATAGATGAATTCTCTTTTCTAATGAATACAACCACGGACACAGAGAGTTACACAGACATAGAAACTCGCATTCTCAAAGGAATTACTAGACACAGTCCACTCCAAACCCAACAAACTGCCTTTCCTACTTATTCGCAGAACATGAGAAAAACCACAAACTCACTCCCACACCCACAAGGACACCTCCTTCCCCCAAGTAATTCTGTGACTATCCTGAGTGTCGTTTGACTGGTAGGCCATACTATGTTCCCCCAAATGGACTGTCCTGTCTCAGATATGGTCTCCTTGGCCAAATCTGTGACGTTGTCAGGAGCCAGAAGTGGGCAAGTACCTTTTTCTCAAGAAAGGCCCCTCTACAAAGCTCTCCTGGCATTTGGCCATCCTCACATCAGTAGGTTCCAGGAAACACTGACTCTGTCCTTGGTAAATCCAAACAAGTGACCTCACTGGGACTTGGACTGGGACTGGGACTGGCTCTGGTTGCCTGGCTTCTGCATCACAAGTTCAGAGAGTTCCATCACCAAGGAAGAGAGGTGAGATCACTTACTTCAGGTAGTGAATGAGGACACTGCCTTGGCAATCACTTTGTCCTAACAGTTGCTTCCAAGGGTCTCATGAGATAGAGGCTGCCCCTACTTCCTGTGACACTTTCACAAGTTAGAATGGTGAATCAACCATAGGCACCCAGGAACAGCTCTTCACACAGGCCTGGTATGGTCCATTTTCTCTACATTGAGAACAGAGAGCATCATTAAGATACAACCCTTCATCCTGACCAGGTTGTTTGCAATGGAAGATGAGTTTTGCTCTTTAAGGTCCTTCATAGCTGTTTATATCTTCTCCAGGAATCACATCTGCATGGACCTTTTAGGTTTTCAGCATATGGAAGATCCCCTACATTCCTGTATTGTAAGACCAACACTGTCCCTGGTCTTTGTTAAGTGAGATTGTGGGAACAGTGTATGTTTAGGGTTTAATAACATGTTTGATTTGGTTAGGAATCATTCTGCTAGATGAATAATGGTATTGGGAACCTGTGACATTTATTACAAAATATAGATAAAATATAAGAATGAAAACAGAAATCTAGGTAAGATTTGAAGCTCAGAAGGACATTGAGCTGTTGATTGTGATACTTAGCTTTGAATTATGTTCCGCATATATGTCTCAGATAAATCGATAATCAATGGCATAGGACCTTGTACCTTGGATGATTGAAAGGAAAAGAGAACTTCCACTCAAACAGGGAAACTCAGTAAGATTAGGAAGATAGTCAGTAGCTTTCAGAAGAAGAGTGAGTACAGGATTTGGACCAAAAATTCTTTAACAATAGGGTTTCGGTTAGAGAGTGAAAGTAAATATCATCACATGTGAAGAGTCACTCACATGGTGAACTGGGGAAAATATTTAGGAAAGCAGACATCAATAGAGACATTAGGAAATCAGGCAAAGTATAAAGTGAGTGATAGGATTAGACATTATTAACTGCATTTAGGTTGAATATATAATCTTAGGAAGAAACAAATACGTAGTCACCAATAGGATTGATATTTGAGACTATTAGGCAACCTGGACCTGAATGTTTTTAGTAATCCATGTTCAGTTTCCATTTAGGCTTTGGTACAATCATAAGTGTGACTTTTGCTTTTTGTGTCCAGAATATTACTGTGATACAATGTATATGTAGATAAGGTGACCTGAGTATTTCTTCCACCATTTCTGGGAGCAATATTTTGAAGAAGTATAAATTAGTATTCGGGGTACAAACAGGTGTACTCTTTGTCTTTGAATATGGAGAATATGCATGTATAGACCATACTGTGAATAAATAATATAACTGGTTCCAACTTTAAATAATGGATTGAATTGAAATGTAAAAATATACAGGAAATCTTATATTGATATACAACCATTCATTCCAACCCGTTTTACATCTAATGGTAATATGAGGATTATGGTTTATCATGAAGAGTGTGTGAGTTTTGCTTCAAATTGATTTTGGAAATTGAAAATAATTTGTTTGGAAAAAAGTCTCATAAAAAGACCAGTCAAGAAACCTGGAGAAATACATATGTTCTGAAGCAGGAAGTGACTGAAAGTGAAACAAATGCCTATAAATTTGCGAACTTGTAGATGAAATATATATCCTATGATGTGCATTAACTGAAGGAGTAGTAATGTGCCAGTGTTGAGTAAAAATGAACGTCAAAATAAACATCATGTCCCATAGGAATCTTCTTGCATTGATGTTAAACTGAGTCAGTTAATTTAGAAATATTAGGATTTGAATGCACCATTCACTGAAGTTAGTTTTCAGACCTAAGAAACAAATATGTATTTCAGGTAGATGAATATTTCTGAGAATAATCTAGTGAAAATTTGATTATAACTCCACATACATGAACATGAATGAATTTTGGGACTGTACATAAGACACATCTATTTCATATTTTGAAATATATGGAGAGTGTGTGTATATACATACATATATATATATATATATATATATACACACACACACACAGACACACACAACAGACATTAAAAAGTAGCAATACATATGCCAATTGAAATTCTTCATGAAATATATATCATCCACATATCCAAAAATCTTCATTTTACTGAGCGTGGATTTATGTGTAATATTGTTCAACTAGGAAGCTCACCAATAGCTTAAATTTTCAGTTCCAACAGCGTTTAGGAGGAGTGATCTCTTCTCATAATTTGTATCTGCCAAGTCAGCAGCCTCACAAAAATGTACGTGTGATACCAGGTAGGATTCTATATGTGCATATAAAAATATATGTGCTGAATATGCTACAGAGAAAGGGAGACAGGAATTCACATATTTGTCAACTTCAAAAACACATTGAGAGAGGGAGGGGCAGATCTGCCAATCGCTCCTTCAAGGTAGGCTGACCTGCGACCCACCGGCTGAACAGGACCAGTGGCCCGCCACCGTGGAAGACACATCGCCCTGGTTGGGGGAGGGGCAATGCCGCCGGGCCTGCAAGGTAGGCAGACCTGTGACCCACAGCAGGACAGGCCCAGCAATCTGCGGAGGGGCAGAGACGCCCTCCGCGCCTGCAAGGTAGGTGGACCTGCGACCACCGACAGACCAGGCCTATGGCCCGCCAGCATGGTAGACACATCGTCCCGGTTGGGGGAAGGTCAGAGCAGGCACACGCGCCTGCAAGGTAGACAGACCTGCAAGGGACAGACAAAACAGACCCAGTGGCCCGCAGATGGTCAAAGCTGCCGCCCACGCATGCAAAGTAGCCCGACTTGCGACCCACTGGCAGAACAGGCCCAGTGCCTGCAGAGGGGCAGAGCTGCTGCTCGCACCTTCAAGGTAGGCGGACCAGCTACCGACTGACAGAACAGGCCCAGCAGCCTGCTGGTGTGGTAGGCACATTGTCCCAATTGTAGGAGGGGCAGAGCCAACACCCGTGCCTGCGAGAGAGACTTTGAAACTATACAAGCAATAAAAATATATAGGGGAAAAATTCAATAACTCAACAGTTTCACCAAGCAGAAAGAAACATGAACAGAATGAAAAGACAAGGAAAGAAAGGACCATAAGCAATGCAGGTAAAGTCAACTTTAGAAGAGGTAATATCTGCAGCAGATGGAATGTCAGATAAAGAACTCAGGATATACATGCTTCAGATGATCTGGAGTCTCAAGGAAGACATTAGAGAGCAAAATCAGACAATGAAAGATCACCTTGATAATGAATAACATAAAAAAATCCAAGAAGCATAATATCAACTATGCAGGGAGATAAAGATTATAAAATCAAACAAACAGATATCCTACGAATGCAGGAATCAATAAACCAACTTTAAAACTCTATTGAGAATACTAACAGCAGAGTAGAACACTTAGAAGATAGAACATCAGACAATGAAGACAAATTATTTCAACTTGAAAAGAACACAGACAGCTCAGGAAGACTTTTAAGAAACCATGAGCAGAACATCCAAGAAATATGGGATAACATAAAAAGACCAAACTTAAGAGTCATTGGGATACAGGAAGGTATAGAGGTCCAAACAAAAGGAATGAGCAATATATTCAATGAAATAAAAGAGAAAACTTCCTAGACTTGTAGAATGAGACAGAATCGCAAATTCTAGAAGCTTACAGGATGCCAAATGTGCAAAATTATAAGAGATCCACACCTAGACATATTATAACGAAGATGCCCAACATACAGAAAAAAGGAGAGAATTTTAAAAGCTACAAGATAAAGGAAGCAGATTATATTTAGTGGTAAACCAATCAGGATAACAGCTGATCTTTCAACACAGACTCTGAAAGCTAGAAGATCCTGCAATAACATTTTTCAAACACTGAAAGTAAATGGGTTCCATCCAAGAATTGTGTATCTAGCGAAATTAAGCTTCAGGATAGAAGATGAAATTAAAACTTTCCACGATAACAAAAGTTAAAAGAATTTGCAGCTAGAAAACGATTTCTTCAAAATATCCTTGGCAAAACACTACAGGAAGAGGAAATGGAAAATAACAATGAAAACCAACAGTGGGAGGTAGGACAGTAAAGGGGGGAAAATAATTAAGGAGGAAAAAAACCATGTTTAGTAACATAAATATTCAAATATGGCTGGAAGAACAACCCATATCTCAATAATAACCCTAAATTTTAATGGCTTAAACTCACCAATTAAGAGACACAGGCTAGTAGAATGGATCACAAAACAAGACCCAACAGTATGCTGCCTACTGGAGACACATTTGTTAGGAAAAGATATACATAGACTGAAGGTGAAAAGTTGGGAAAAATCATATCACCCATATGGACTTCGGAAACAAGCAGAAGTGTCCATACTCATATCAAATAAAATAGATTTCAAGCTAAAGTTAATCAAAAGGGATAAAGAGCAACACTACATACTTCTCAAGGAAACCATACACCAACAAGACATAACAATCATAAATACATATGCCCCAAACATTGGTGCAGCTATGTTCATTAAACAAATTCTTCTCAAGTTCAAGAGTCTAATAGACCACCATACAATACTCATGGGAGACTCAAACACACCTCTCTCACTACTGGACTGATCTTCCAAACAAAAGTTGAATAATGAAACTATAGAACTCAATAACACAATTAATAACCCAGACTTATGATATATATAGAATATACCTCCCAACATCAAGCAGCTACACTTTTTTCTCAGCAGCACATGGATACTTCTCAAAAAATAAATCATATATTATGTCACAGAGCAACTCTTAGACAATATAAAGGAGTAGATATAATACCAGGCATCTTATCTGATCATAATGAAATGAAACTGAAAATCAACGATAAAAGAAAGAAGGAAAAATCATGTATCACTTGGAGAATGAAAAATAAGTTACTGAATGATCAATGGGTTATAGAAGACACCAAGGAGGAAATTAAAAAATTCTTAGAGATAAATGAAAACACAGACATAACATATCGGAATCTATGGAACACATTGAAAGCAGTTCTAAGAACAAAATTCATTGCTTAGATTTCATTCCTTAAAAAAAGGAAAAAAAAAAAAAACGACAAATAAATGATCTCATACTTCATCTCAGAATCCTAGAAAAAGAAGAGCAAAACAACAGCAAAATAAGTAGAAGGCAAGAAATAATTAAAATTAGAGCTGAAATTAATGAAATCGAAACAAAAGAAACAATTGAAAAAATTGACAAAACTAAAAGATGGTTCTTTGAAAAAATAAATCAAAACGACAGACCCTTAGCCAAGCTAACAAAGAAAAGAAGAGGGAGAACTCAGTATCACAACAGATAGTTCAGAAATACAGAAGATAATCCGAAATTATTTTGAATTCTTATTTTTCAATAAAATAGAAGATAGTGAAGGCATCGATAAATTTCTCAGTCATATAATCTGCCCAGATTTAGTCAGGAGGATATAGGCAACCTAAACAGACCCATAACAATTGAGGAAATAGAATAAACCATCAAAAGACTACCAACTAAGAAAAGCCCAGGACCGGATGGGTATACAGCAGAGTTTTACAAAACCTTTAAAGAGGAACTAATACCAATACTTTTCAAGCTATTTCAGGAAAAATGCAAAAATCCTCAATAAAATTGTGGCGAATTGGATACAAAAACATATTAAAAAAATTGTGCACCATGATCAAGTAGGATTCATCCCTGGGATGCAAGGCTGCTTCATTATACAGAAATCAATAAATGTTATTCATCACATAAATAGACTTAAAAATAAGAACCATTTGATCATCTCGATAGATGCAGAAAAAGCATTTGACAATGTTCAGCATCCCTTTATGTTCAAAACTCTGGAAAAACTAGGGATAACAGGAACATACCTCAATAATGTAAAAGCAATCTATGCTAAGTCTCAGGCTAGCATCATTCTGAATGGAGAAAAATTGAAGGTATTCCCTCTAAAATCTGGAAGAAGATAGGGATGCCCTCTCTCACTACTTCTGTTCAACATAGTTCTCGAAACACTGGCCAGAGCAATTAGAGAGATTAAAGAAATCAAAGGCATAAAAATAGGAAAAGAAGAACGTAAATTATCACTATTTGCAGATGACATGATTCTATACTTAGCAGACCCAGCAAGGTATACAAAGAAACTATTAGAGGTAATAAATGAATTCACCAAAGTGGCAGGATATAAAATCAATATGCATAAATCAAAGGCATTCCTGTATATCAGCAACAAATCCTCTGAAATAGAAATGAGGACAACAACTCCATTCAAAATATCCACACACACAAAAAAAAATACTTGGGAATCAACCTAACAAAAAGGGTGAAAGACTTATAAAATGAAAACTACAGAACCCTAAAGAGAGAAATAGAAGAAGATCTTAGAAGATGGAAAAATATACTATGTTCATGGATAGGCAGAACTAACATCATCAAAATGGCAATATAACCAAAAGTTCTCTATATGTTAAATGCAATGCCAATCGGGTCTAAAAGCATGCAATGGAGGAAGGATAGCATCTTCAACAAATGGTTCTGGGAAAACTGGAAATTCATATGCAACAAAATGAAACTGAATCCATTTCTCTCGCCATGCAAGAAAGTTAACTCAAAATGGATCAAGGAGCTTGATATCAAATCAGAGACACGGCATCTGATACAAGAAAAAGTTGGCTATGATCTACATACTGTGGGGTTGGGCTCCAAATTCCTCAATAGGACACCATTAGCACACGAGTTAATACCTAGAATCAACAAATGGGACTTACTCAAACTAAAAAGATTTTTCTCATCAAAAGAAACAATAAGAGAGGTAAATAAGTAGTCTACATCCTGGGAACAAATCTTTACTCCTCACACTTCAGATAGAGCCCTAATATCCAGAGTATACAAAGAACTCAAAAAATTAAACAATAAGAAGACGAATAACCCAATCAACATATGGTCCAAGGACCTGAACAGACACTTCTCAGATGAGGACATACAATCAATCAATAAGTACATGAGAAAATGCTCATCATCTCTTGCAGTCAGAAAAATGGAAAACAAACCCTCCCTAAGATACCATCTCACTCCAGTATGATTGGCAGCCATTATGAAGTCAAACAACAAGTGCTGGCGAGGATGTGGGGAAAAGGGTACACCTGTACATTGCTGGTGGGACTGCAAATTGGTGCAGCCAATTTGGAAAGAAGTATGGAGATTTCTTGGAAGCTAGGAATGGAACCACCATTTGACCCAGCTATTCCCCTTCTCGGTCTATTCCCTAAGACCTAAAATGTGCATGCTGCAGGGACACTGCTACATTGATGTTCATAACAGCACAATTCAAAATAGCAAGAGTGTGGAACCAACCTAGATGCCCTTCAATAGATGAATGGAAAAAAATGTGGCATTTATACCCAATGGAGTAATACTCTGCATTAAAAAATGTCAAAATCATAGAATTTGCAGGGAAATAGATGGCATTAGAACAGATTATGCTAAGTGAAGCTAGCCAATCCCTAAAAAAACAAATGCCAATAGTTTTCTTTGATATAAGGAGAGTAACTAAGAACAGATTTGGGAGGAAGAGCATGAGATGAAGATTAAGATTAAACAGGGGTGACAGATAGAAGAGAAAAGGAAAGAGAAGGGAAATTTCATGGAAATGGAAGGAGACCCTCATGGTTATACAAAATTACATACAAGAGGAAGTGAGGGAAAAGGGGGGAAAAAACCAAGGGGGAGAAATGAATTACAGTAGATGGGGTAGAGAGAGAAGATGGGAGAAGAGGGGATGGGGGATAGTAGAGGATAGGAAAGACAGCAGACTACAACAGACACTAGTATTGCAATACGTAAAACAGTGGATGTGTAACAGATGTGATGCTGAATCCTGTATACGGAGTAAAAATGGGAGTTCATAACCCACTTGAATCAAAGTGTGAAATATGATATGTCAAGAAATAGGTAAATTTTGAACAACCAACAATAAAAATTAAAGGAAAAAAAACACATAGAGAACTATTTCAATGAAAAATGGACTAGACATATAACACCTACGCTTTATCATGCAAAAGGCAAGTCCAACTATACACCATGCCTCCTCTGAACGGCTTGTATTTCTATTCTGTTTGTGTTATTATTCTCCATCATAGTAGGATTAGTAGTCAGAGTCTAGTAGGGTATGGGTTAGTGTCAGGGATTCAGTATTTTGAATGGAAAAAAGGAAAATGAATCCAATGTGTATGCAAATATGGGCTACACAATAAATTACCCACTCTCATCCAGAACAATGGCTTCACATTACCTTCGCCCCAAATAAGACACAATTAGAGGAGAAGAGTTAGAAAATCTGTGAATATATATCTGGAATGGAAAATGCAAAGGAGTTCACAACCTTGGATGTGGTAGAGGAGTTTCCAAATGTAAGGGACAAGGTAAACACTCCACAAACTTGGAGCTCTGCTGGCCTAAAGACTTCTTGAGAAACTGCCTCTGAGGTTGGGAACTCAAAATATATGTTGTTGTCAGGAGCTTTAGCTTTCTTTCTAGTGAGACCATCAGAGCTGGGTCTACATCTATGTGACCTGGAGGACGTGGTTTCTTATTTTCCAATGAACACTAGGCTACAGTACTGAATTATCTCTTTGTAGGTAAACTGTGACCACTGGGGTCTAAGAGTCTCCCCGTGTGGACTGTGAGGGCATTTGGTCATTCTCCACTTTTCGTGGTGTTTCTTGCTGCTGCACTGGGAGTTTGGTATTTTCTTCATGAAATACAAGGAGTTGAACTGGGACACAGTGCTGGAGGGAGTACTGTCATGTGTAGTGGGTCTTGGTCTGCAGGAGAATGCACCAACCAGGCTTCTAGCCCACATAGATTGTCCCCTTGTCCATTGCAACCTGATTCTGAACATTGCCCTAAAAATTCTCCATATACCAATATGCATTTACATATAAGAATTTCCTGGCTGCACCACGTCAGTCACATGCCATTTGGAAGCAATGGCAGATCCACATGGCCCCACCACGGATGTTTTATTACAAACCTGCACACCACAGCTTGCGCCTACAATTGAGGAGTATTCAACTTACTGGCATCTCTGTTCTACACCAATTTAATGAAACTCAGTCAATTAGGGCACTTTCTGGTACACTCATGATCAGCAACAGGGCATACAAAGGTTCTCCAGTGCCACCTGGTCATAGGAATTTCAAAAATTTCATGGTATTTATCTAGCCATTTTTCAAGGTGGAAGTTGGAGGCACTGTAGGTTTCAATTCATTTAGGAACCATTAAATTGTGAGGAAGCTCATTTCAATGAAATCTCTGGAGGACACTCACAGGCAAGTCTTCCCAAAGAGTAGTCAAAAGGTCACATGAAGCCAGGCCCATTGAGGTCTACAGTGTGAGGTCTATGTGTGTTTTGACTGGCTGCCAAGTCTTTCAGAATAAAATCTTGTGATATCCTGGGTGAGATTCCCAGTGCTCTGTGGAAAGCCACCCTCGGCCTAGGTCTCAGTTTCCAAGGGCGAGTCTCATGTGTGGCCTCCTAAAAACTCAACACAATTCATGCCAATACTTCTCTGAGTTCAGTTCCATAACTCAGTCTCTAAGGGGAATCAGACCAGATTTCAAGTCCTGGTTGACCTACTCATCTCTTCCAACCCCAACACAAATGACCAAAATTAAACCAAAACATTCCCACATGACCCTCATCTTATTGCATATAGACACTCATCTTAACCTCTGCCTGGAAGTTTCCATGAAGGACACAGCCCAAGACAGTGTCCAAAATAGGCTTCCTTGCCCCTTATTTTCCTAATGTCAGGGTGGCCTGGACACCCTTCCTGTGACCCAGGAGTGATCAAATAGGCCTGCCGTAATACTGCTCTGCTTCTCCAATTTGAGGCCTACTGACAGTGGGGTTTAGAATCTTTATGTGAATTGGAGTCATGAGAAAACACAAGCACCTCTGGGCTAGCATGTGCAGGGCTTTGAAGAAATCATTTGACCCAAAGGATCCCTATTCTCACTTGATGAAGGTCAGGAACCTTACAGTGGAAGGCAAGAGACTTTATGCTCAATGACTCCTCTTTTGGGCATTTCGGTTTTGGATTCACACATGGGATCTTTCTTTATATCGATCAGGTGCTAAGAATCTAAGCCAAAGCCTCACACAGGGCCAAGAGGCTGATTCAGACACACCCCTTTCTAAAGCAATTAGACAAAGAGCCACAGGTGAGGCACATTCATTTCCATTTGAAAAATGTTTTCTTCCAGCTTCACAAAGGGGTGGCCTGAGGCAAAGAAATTCCTGACATACAGGGAAATAGAACAAAAGGTAAGCAAAAGGCCCAAAGCACGGTTTTTCCACTGAGACTTTACTGGTCACACTGATATCTGAGTTTTCTTAGTTGCTCGCCATTCCCTTCAGCTATCCAGTACATGGCCATGTCACAGAGCTTGAAGGTGGTACTTCGCTTGGACACAAAACCATGAGCCTATTCTGGAGAGTGGCCAGAATTCAAAAATAAAACCAGACCTTAGGAAAATAGCAGGTGTTGCCCATCGATAAGGGAAGTCAGAGTGCATTCATATATTCGGCTGGATGAATGCTGGGAAGCTTTCTACCAGACAGGACACATCCATTCATGCATTCTCTTTTCTAATGTTTACAACCACGGACCCAATGGGATACACAGACATAGAAACACTTGCCTTATCAAATCACTTATTAGAAACAGTTCACTCCAAACCAAACAAACCGCCATTCCTACCTATTCTGAGAACATGAGACAAAAGCACAAACACTCACCCACACCCACAAAGCACCTTCTTCCCCCAAGTAGGTCTCTGACTATCCGGAGTGTCCTCTGACTATTGGGCCATACTATGTTCCCCTGAAATTGCCTGCCCTGTTTCAGATCTGGTTTCCTTGGCCAACTCTGTAAAGTTGTCAGGAGGCAGCGGTGATCCACTACCTGCTTTCTCAGGAAAGGCCACTCTTCAGAGCTTTCCTGGCTTTTGGCCATATTCATATCAGTAGGTACCAACAAAGACTGATTCTGTCCTTGGTAAATCCAAAGAAGTGAGACCACTGCTACTGGGACTGGAATGGGATTTGGGTGCCTGGCTTCCTTGATCCCAAGTTCAGAGAGTTCTATCACCAAGGATGTGAGGTGAGGTCTGAGGTCACTTTCTTCAGGAACTGAATGAGCTCACCCCCTGGCAACCACTTTGTCCTAACAGTTGCTTACAAGGGTCCCCTGAAATGAAGGCTTCCCCTACTTTCTGTGACAGTTTCACAAGTTAGAATGGTATATTAACCATAGGCAACCGGGAACAGCTCTCCACACAGCCTGGTTTGGTCCTTCTTCTCTACATTAAGAAGACAGAGGATGATTCAGACATATCCCTTCATCCTGACCAGGTTGTTTGCAAGAGAAGATGACTTTTGCTCACTCAGTTCCTTCATAGCTGCCTACAACTTGTCCAGGGATCATTTTTGCATGTACCTTTGACTTTCTTAGCAATAGGAAGTTCCCCTACATTCCTGTATTGTAAGACCTACTCTGTCCCTGCTCTTCTGTAAAGTTAGATTGAGGGAACAGTGTATGGTTAGGGTTAATAACAGGTTCAATTTGCATTAGGAATCATTCTGCTGGATGAATAATGGTATTGAAAACCTGCGATATTTACAAGAATATATAGGTGAAAATTAAGTATGAAAACAGAAATCTAGGTAAGATTTGAAGCCCAGAAGAGCATTGGGACCTTGATTGTGATACTGAGCTTTGATTTATTTTCTGCACAGATGTCTCAGATACATCAATATACAATGGCAAAGGTCCGTGTATTTTGGATGATTGATTGTCAAAGAGAACTTCCAGTCAAAAAGGGATAATCAGTAGGATTAGGAAGATAGTCGGTAGGTTTAGAAAGGAGAGTGAGCATAGGATTTGGACCAAAAGTTCTTTAGCTATAGGGTTTCGGGTATAGAGTGAATGTAAATGTCACCACATGTGAACAGTCAGTCACAATGATGAACTGGGGAAAATATGTAGGAAAGCAGATATCAATAGAGACATTAGGAAATCTGGCAAAGTGTAGTCCGTAGTGAAAGGTTAATAAAATAGGTACTTATCACTTCCTGTTTTCTGTATGCTTAATAAAACACTGTTGAAATCTTGAGAAATGTTTGCTAGTCTTGTTCCCAGAATGTGCTGTCCTCACCTGCCAAACTGCAGAAAGTAATTCCTCACCCGGTTGACAACAAACAGCTCACTCGCCCGGACCCATCAATAAACATCCTGCCCTGCCCTCTCCAAGGAAAGTATATAAGCTCTGCTTAAGCTGTTCTCAGGGCTCTCTGCTCTATTCAAGTGAACTCTGAGCCCCAGCATGCTGGACCCATAATAAACCCTTTGCTTTTGCATGAGACAGTCTCTTGGTGGTTTCTTCCCCGGACGCTCGCCTGACCTTTACATATGGAGGTTCCACTGAGATCCAGCAGCGGCAGATGAGAGACCCCAACGGGCTCCTCTCGGGGTATGTAAGGTGCCTCTTTCTAGTTTCAGGTTTCAGGTTAGGGCTTGGCAAATGGCTGTTGATGAAGAGTGTGAGCTCTCTCCGACGGTGGCTGAGAGACATGTCATAGAGCCACAGGCCACGTCACTGGGGGACTCCCCAGAAGACTCGGGAAATCGAGGAACAATAGTCTCCTCGACTCAGTGATATTTTGTTTCAGATTCGGTATTGCCTGCCCATCGGGTTTTGCCGGCTACTCAGTCCTGGTCTCAGTGTTGGACGTCCATTGCCTGTCTTTATTGTATTGTCTTGTCTGTGTCGTGTGTCGTTGCTTTTACTGATTGTTTATCTTTCATTATGGGATAGAGCACTTCAATGCCTCTTTTGCTGACCCTTGATCATTGCACCAAAGTCCGCTTAAGGGCTCAGAATCTTTCTTTTTCAGTTAAACGCTGGACCTGGCAGACTCTCTGTGCCTCAGAATGGCCCACCTTTGGATTCAGATGGCCCCTAGAAGGATCTTTCTACTTCCCACTAATTTAAAAAGTCAGAGATATTGACTTTCAGCCAGCGCCACATAGACATCAGGATCAAGAGACATATATCTTAACTTTGCAGGACCTCTGCAATTCTCCTCCTCCATGTGTGAAGCTTTTCCTTGCCCCTGCCCCCGCTCCTACTCTTTCCGTCATGCTCTCTCAAACCTTCTGCTTCTCCTCCTCCTTCAACCTCTGTTCTCCCTGAGTCACAAGATTTTACTCTACTGGACTCTCGTCCTACTACTTATTCCCTGCCCTCGTCACCCAACCCCCAACACCCTCTAAGTAATTCCCCTGCTGCTGTCTCAGCCTCTCCGCCATTGGAGGAAGCTAAGCGAGCCCAGCGCACTCCAGATAACTCCCCTGCAGAAAACACAGCCGCTCCTTTCCTGGAGGTTGCTGGCCCGGCTAAAGGAATTTGCCGGCGTTGAATGATTGAAATCCCTGGAACTCACGTGATGCTCCCTCTCCATTTCTAAGGAACAATGATTGATGACAACCATGGGGGAAAAATGCAAGCCTACCGGTATTTACCTTTCTCCTCTTCAGACCTAAATAACTGGAAAAATAACAATCCCCCTTTTACCGAGGACCCCACCTGGGTCTCAGGTGTGGTTGAGTCATTGATGTTTTCACACCAGCCTACTTGGGATGACTGCCAACAACTCCTAGGGACTCTCTTTATGACAGAGGAACAAAAGAGAATCTTCCTGGATTCTAGAAAAAAATATTCTCAGACCAGATGGGTGACCGACAAAACTTCCCAACATATGCAAAGCCGCCTTTCCCTTGCACCGACCCAACTGGGACCCCAAAACCTGTGAAGGTAATGAGCATCCTTCCTCTTATTGCCGGGCTCTAATAGTGGGTATCTTAGTGGCCGCTAGGCGACCAACTATTTTGGCCAAGGTAAGAGAGATTATTCAAGGGACTGATGAATGTCCCTCCATGTTCCTACAGAGAATTATGGAGGCATATAGCATATTTAATCCTTTCGATCCTCAGGGAGAGAATCAAAAGGCATCTGTCATGGTGGCCTTTATTGGGCAAGCTGTTCTGGATATTAAAAGACAGTTACAATGCTTAGATGGATTACAAGATATGACTTTGAGAGGTTTAGTCAGAGAAGCCAAGAAGGTATACTATAAGAGAGAAACTGAGGAAGACTAGGGAGCAAAGGGAGGATAAAAGAAACAAAAGACAGACTAAGGCATTGACTAAGATCCTGGTCACAACAACAAATAGACCGGAAATTAAGAAACATGGAGACAGGAAGGGACACCGGGGCCCACACAAGAGGCCACCCCTGGCCTCAATTCAATGTGCCTACTCTAAAAAAAAGGACACTGGGCTAAAGAGTGCCCTAGAAAGAGACAGCCAGGCCAGCTGGACATTCTGACTCTGTAGGATTACTAAGAAAGTCGGGGCTCAGATCCTCTCCCCGAGCTCAGGGTAACTTTTGAAGTGGAGGGGACCCCAGTATACTTTGAAGTGGATACAGGGGCAAGATATTCTGCCTTTAAGGCCCCATTGGAACCTCTATCAAATAAAAGGTCTCTAATTCAAGGGGCTAATGGCAGTAAATATCGGGCTTGGAAAACTAAGAGGACCATGGACCAGGGGAAAGGAAAAATCCATCACTCATTCCTAGTAATCCCAGAATGCACGGCCCCATTGATTGGCAGAGATCTGCTCACAAAGCTCTGGGCCAAAATAACTTTTTACCCTGAAGGCCCCCAAGTGGAATTTCTAAATCCTTCAGTAAAAACTCCTATAATCACGGCTCTAACTATGTCAGTAGAAAATGTACATCAAATCACTCACCTTGGTTCAAAGAAACTGCATTCATTTCTGAAGGATCAAGAACAGAGTTTTCCATTAACCAACTCACAGTGAAAGGAAACAACTGAGTGGATAACAAAAGCCTGTTGGGTCCATCAATTGGTAAATTCTTACCCTTCCAAGCTTCCTGCAGGAAAGCACCTACGAGGAACCAGACCAGGACAATTCTGGGAAGTGGACTTTACTGAAATTAAGCCAGCAAGGAATGGACTTAAATATCTCCTAGTCTTTGTAGATACATTTTCAGGATGGATTGAAGCCTTCCCCCCAAAAAAAAAGAAAAGAAAAGAAAAAAAATGAAACAGCGCAAATGGTGGTCAAGAAGATCCTGGAAGATATTTTTCCAAGGTACGGCCTGCCTAAAGTAATAGGGTCTGATAATGGACCGACGTTCGTGGCCCAGGTAACTCAGAGGTTAGCAAGGACCCTGGGGATTAATTGGAAGTTACATTGTGTTTACAGACCCCCGAGTTCAGGACAGGTAGAAAGAATGAATAGAACCATTAAAGAGACCATAACGAAATTAAACTTAGAGACCGGCATAAAAGATTGGACTATGTTCCTGCTTTATGTACTGTTTCATGCAAGAAATACTCAATCTATTTCTTTGTGTAACCTCACACCCTGTGAAATTCTCTATGGTGTCCCTCCTCCAGTAAGGGACCTACCCCAACTCTAAGACCTAACGATTCCTTCCACACCCCCTTGCTTAACAGACTTAAAGCTCTTGAAAGAACTCAGGGATACCTGTGAAAACAGATGGCCACTGCCTACCAACCTGGGGATGAGGGGACTCTACAGCGATATCAAGTAGAGACTTTGTCTATGTAAGACGACATCTGGTGTCATCCCTGGAACTCCGCTGAAAAGGACCATACCAGGTGCTACTTATAACACCCACAGGGTAAAGGTAGTCAAAATTACTTCCTGGATCCCTACCTCTCATCTCAAGCCTGTGCCCTGTCCAGACTCTGGCTGGAAACTGGAAAAGACTGGAAACCCTTTCAAATTGTGGATTCGCTGTGTGGATAAGGCTATAGACTCTCCCCTTGACCACCAGTAGTCCTAACCCTCATAAGCCTGTTCAGCAGCGATGGCTGATCACAAATCCTACTGGAACGGAAGTATGGTCTATCTTGCATACAGCCCGCTTAGGGACCTGGTGGCCATCTCTCCAGCCAGACATTTGTCAGCTGCATATAGGTCTTCCCGATTGGGATATCCCTAATGAAGAGGATCCCACTACAATTCCATTAAATTCCTTCCATACCATAGATAATGGAAACAAACATTATTGATGTAGGGACACGCGAGCCAGATGCTGGTTGGTTAGCCTAGATTACTATGTTTTCCCAGTGTACTATCAAAGCCACAAACAGTCAAGGCTGTGTGCGGGGAACACCAACATCTTCTGTAAGTCATGGGGATGTGAGCATACAGGGACTGCCACATGGAACCCAAACTACTCATGAAATTCTCTACACAGCATTGGCCATATTACCAATTAGACAACCAAAACCGATGGCCCCCAGAGGGGTCTCTAGATCCTCAAATTCTGTGTGACCTTTTTTACTTCTGCAAGTGCTCAAAAGGGTGAAAGGAGATTCCTCTATGTGGAGGCCTTTTCTCTCCTTTGCTCACATCGTGAACTATGCTTCTCCAATACATGCTCACCCTCAGCCTTCTGCTCTAGACTCTCTGTTGTCACTCCCACCTCATCAACTTGATTTCTCCCCTCCAATTACTATATTAAAAACCCAAACCTCCACCGTTTCTCAGACCATTGCCCCCTTGCTGAGGTAGCAGGTACTGAGGTAACCCTCCACTCACTCACTCCTCTCTTCTCCTGTCAGTGCCCACACTGGGTCCCACCAGGTCCTCTTACCAGCTAACCCAAAGCTCAAACCAGCTGAGAAGAGCCCTCAGACCCCTATCCAAGATGTAATGAAAATGGCCTTTAAAGTTGCTTTGCCATCACTGAAAACAGGTTACTAAGAATTTAAAGTCCCTTACAGGCTTTTTGGGATACTCACTCCCATCTCCCGCTCTGTTCTACCCGTTCTACTACTCATGTTTTTGTTGCTAGGAAGATCTCAAAACCCTTTTCCATTATTTTTTTACATCTCTCCTTCCTCATTCTCAGATCCAAAGAGCTGCTCTCAGCCCTGCATTCCCCGTCTTCCCCCTCTGTACCAGGCCCACAGGAAAGTCTTAACTGACCTTATCCAGAAGTTTTCACCATGGCTAACTTTAGGACTTTCAGCAAAAGAGTCCCTATAAAAGAGTTCAGTGTAGATAAACTTCCTCTTTTTGTGTTGCCCTGGTCTACCTGGCAACTGGGTGAAAAAAATCAGCACTCCTGAGATAGACACACCCTTACTAGTTTTTCACAACATATGTGATCAAGGCTTCTGTCCTTTAGCTGGGGCTTCATAGAGATGGCTACATTGCTAAGATGAATAATTTACAAACTGGGCTCCATGGAAACAGCTGGCAGGGGGAAAAAAAGGGAAAAAAAAGCTCTCCCCCACCCAGGTGTCCTTGAAAATTTAACTTGCCCAGAACTGAGGAAAAATCAGAAACAAAAACTGCTCTTTGTGAACTTCTGCAGACTGTGAACTTCAGAGCCCCTTCCCTTACATGTTGGGTACAAAATTCTGAAACTACCTAAACTTGGGTTTCAGGGGATTAATTGATTACAACAGGAGCAATGCCCTCTGAATCTGGTTGCAACCAAATATGACTGTTTCCTTGTCTTTGGTGCTATCTTAGGTGCCTTGCCTTGTCCGTCCCTACAACAATATAATTCTATATACTTAAACGTTGTTTATGTTTTTATGAAATGGTCAACAGAAGTGATTAATTGTGTAATGGTGCAGATGTTTCCCAGAGTGCTCTATTATGACGCAGGTTCATTGGAAGATCAAATAGAGGGGCATACAACCCGGTTCAGTTGGGAACATATATCTCTCACCTTAGCCATTCTATTATGAATAGGAGTTGCTGCCTGGGTTCGCACAGGAACCACTGCCCTGGTCCATGGGACACAACAAATGACCCAATTAGAAGAAGCAATAGATCAAAACTTAAAGATATTAGAAAATTCCATCACAACTTTGCAGGAATCTTTTACCTCTCTCTTTGAAGTTGTTTTACAGAAAAGTCGAGGTTTGGACCTCCAATTCATGAGAGAAGGGAGCCTTTGTGCTGCATTGAGGAAAGAATGTTTTTTTTTTTTTTATGTCGACCATACTGGAGTTGTAACAAACCCTATGAGTAAATTAAAAAGATGCCTTGAAGAGCATCAAAGAGAGATAGAGACCCAAAATTGGTGGTTTGAGTCTTGGTTTACACAGTCCCCCTGGTTAACTACGTTTTAATCAACCCTGGCCGGTCCAATAATAATCCTCATTTTATTGCTTACTATAAAACCCTGTTTCTCAACCATGTAATTTCTTTTCTCCAAGCTCAAATTGGACAAGTTAAACTTATGTTAATACCCCACTAGCATACATAAAATGTGACACCCCCCAACAATCACTTTTATGATTAAAAGTAGCCAGAAGAAGAATTGGGGAATGAAATGTTAATAAAATATGTACTTCTCACTTCCTGTTTTTCTGTATGCTTAACAAAACACTGTTGAAATGTTGAGAAATGTTTCCTAATCTTGTTCCCAGAATGTGCTGTCCCCAACTGCCAAACTGCAGAATGTACTCCCTCACGCGTTTACACACAAACCGCTAACTCCCCCTGACCCATCAATAAACTTCCCTCCCTGCCCTCTCCAAGAAAATTATATAAGTTCTGCTTAAGATGTTCTCAGGGCTCTCTGCTCTATTCAAGTGAGCTCTAATCCCCAGCATTCTGGACCCCAAATAAACCCTTTCTGTTGCATGAGATAGTCTCTTGGTGGTCTCATCCTCTGACACTCGCCCTACATTTACTTGGATGATTGAATGTAGATGAGAACATCCATTCAAAAGTGATAGTCGGTAAAATTAGGAAGATAGTCGGTAGGTTTAGGAAGAAGAGTGAGTATAAAATTTGGAACAAAAGTTCTTTAGCAATAGGGTTTCGGTTACAGAGTGAATGTAAATGTCAACACAAGTGAAGAGTCAGTCACAATGATGAATTGGAGAAAATATGTTGGAATGCAGATACCAATACAGACATTACAAAATCAGGAAAAGTATAAAGTCAGTGATAGGATTAGACATTTTCAACAGGGTTGAGTTTGAATATATAATCTTAGGAAGAAACGAATATGTAGTCATCAATAGGATTGATATTTGAGAGCAATAGGCAAATTGGACATTGATGTTTTTAGTAATCCATGTTCACTTTCCATTTAGGCTTTGGTACAAATATAAGTTTGACCTTTGAATTTTGTGTCCAGAATATTACTGTGATAACATGTATATATAGATCGGGTGACATAAGTATTTCTTCCACCATTTTTGGGAGCAATATTTTGAAGACTTATAAATTAGTATTTGGGGTACAAACAGGTGTACCCGGTGTCTATGAATATAGAGATAATGCATGAATAGACCAACTGTGAATAAGTAATATAACTGCTTCCACTTTAAATGGTGGATTGAATTGATATCTGAAAATATAAAAAATCGTATATTGATATACAATCATTCATTCCAACAAGTTATACATCAATGTTAATATTAGGGTTATGGTTTATCATGAAGGATGTGTGAGTTTTGCTTCAATGTGATTATAAAAATCGAAAATAATGTGTTTGTAAAAAAGAATCTTGAGAAGACCACTCAAGAAATATGGAAGAATACATGTGTTCTAAAGTAGGAAGTGATTGAAAGTGTAAAAATGCCTATAATTTTGTGATCTTTTTGTTGAAATATATATCCTATGATGTGCATAAACTGAAGAAATAGTAATGTACCAGTGTTGAATTAAAATGAACATCAAAATACACATCATGTTCCATATGAATCTTCTTGCATTGAGGTTAAACTGGGTCAGTTACTCTAGATATATTAGGATTTGTATGCAACATTCACTGAAGTTAGTTTTCAGTACTAAAAACAAAAAAGTATTTCAGGTGGATGAATATTTCTGAGAATAATATTTAGAAAAGATGATCATAAATCCACATACATGAACATGAATGAATTAAGGGAGTATATATTAAGATACAAATATTTCATATTTTGAAAAATCTGGAGAATGTGTGTATATATATATATATATACACACACACACACACACATATATATACATACAAACACACATATATATACATACACACACACATTAAAAACTAGCAATATATATGCTATTCGAAATTCATCATGAAATCTATATCATTCACAGATCTAAAAATATTCATTTTACTGAACATGGATTTATATATAATGTTGTAAAACTAGGAAGCTCACCCATTGGTTATATTTTCAGTTCTAACAGCGTTTAGGAGGAGTGATCTTCTCTCACAATTTGTATCTGCCAAGTCGTTCACCTCACAAGAATGTAGGTGTGGTACCAGGTAGGATTCTATATGTGTTTATTGCTGTTGCATTGGGAGTTTAGTAATTGCTTCATGGAATCCAAGGAGTTCAACTGGGACACAGTGCTGGAGCGAGTTCTCTCAGGCGTGGTGCGTTAGGGTATGCAGGAGAATGCACCAACCAGGCTTCTATCCCACATAACTTGCCCCCTTAAACATAGCAACCTGATTGTAAACATTGCCGTGAAACGTCACCATATAACAAGATGCCTTTGCATAGGAGGGTCTGCTGATTGCACCATGTCAGTCACAAGCCATTTGGAAGCCAATGGCAGATCCACATGGCCCCACCACAGATGTTTTTTCACACACCTGCCAACCACTACTCTAGGACAACTACTCAGCAGGCTCCAACTTATTTTCATGAAACCCAATCAATCAAGGCACTGTCTGGTACACTCATGATCAGCAACAGAATATCCAATGGTTCTCCAGTGCCACCTGGTCATGGGAAATTGAAAATTTTCATGGTATTTATCTAGCCATTTTTCACGGATGAAGTTGGATGCACTGTGGGTTTCAATTCATTCAGGAACCATTAAATGTTGAGGAAACTCATTTCAATGTAAGTTCTGGAGAATTCTCACAGGCAAGGCTTCCCAAAGAGTGGCCAAAAGGTCACATGAAGCCAGGGCCATTGAGGTCTAAAATGTGATGTCATTGTCTGTTTTGACTCTCAACAATGGCTTCCAAGTCTTTCAGAATAAAATCATGTGATATCCTGGTTGAGATCAGAGTGCCCTGTGGAAAGCTACCCTGGGCCTTCATCTCAGTTTCCAAGGATGACTCTCATGCGTGGCTTCCTCAAATCCCAACACAATTCATAGCAATACTTCTCTGAGGTGAGTTCCAGAACTCAGTCTCTAAGGGGAATCACACCAGAGTTCAAGCCCAGGTGGACCCAGTCATCTCTTCCAACTGCCACACAAATGACCACAATAAAACCGAAATTCTCCCACATGGTCCTCATCTTCTTCCATATTGACACTCATCATAACCTCTGGCTGGAGGTGTCCATGAGGGACGCAGCCCAAGACAGTGTCCAAAATAAGCTCCGTTGCTCCTCATTTGCCTAAATTCAGGGTGGCCTGGACACCCTTCCTTTGTACCAGGAGTGATCAAAAAGGCCTGCCTGTCATACTGCTCCACTTTTCCCATTTGAGGCCTATTGAGTGTCACTTAAAGATACTTTATGTGAATTGGAGTGATGAGAAAACCTAAGCACCTACGGGATAGCCTCAGAAGGGCTTTGACGAACTCATCTGACCCAAATGATCCCTATTCTCACTTGATGGAATTCAGGAACCTTACAGAGGAAGGCAGAAGACTTCATCCACAATTACAGCTCTTTTTGCCATTTTTGATTTGGATGCACACATGGGATCTTTCTTTAGATCCATCAGGTGCTGAGAATCTAAGTCAAAGAATCACACTGGGCCAAGAGGCTGATTCAGACACAACTCTTTCCAAATCAATTAAGTAAAGAGCCAAAGGTGAAGCCTATTTATTTCCATTTGAAAACTATTTTCTTCAGGATTCACAAAGGGGTGGTGTGAGACAAAGACTTCCTGACTCTCAGGGCAACAGAACAATAGGTAAGCAAATGGCCCAAAGCAGGGTTTCTCCACTGACACTTTCCTGGTCAACTGATATCTGAGTTTTCTCAGATGCTCGTCATTTCCTTCAGCTATCCAGAACATTGCCTTGTCACAGAGCTTGGGTGTGGTACATAACTTAGACACAAAACCATGAGCCTATTCTGGAGAGTGTCCAGAATTCTGGAGGAAAACAGCAACTTAAGAAGGTAGCAGGTATTGCCCATGAATAAGGCAATCCACAGTCCATTCATAAAATGGGCAGGATGAATGCTGGAAAGCTTTCTACTAGACAGGACATATCCATTGATGCATTCTCTTTTCTAATGTCTACAACCACGGACACAGTGTGATACACAGACCCAGAAACACTTGCCTTGTTAAACGACTTACTAAAAACAGTTCACTCCAAACCAAACAAACTGACTTTTCTTCCTATTCTCAGAACATGAGACAAAACCACAAACCCACACCCACACCGACATTGACACCTTCTTCCCCCAAATAGGTATGAGACTATCCGGAGTATCCTCTGACTGGTGGGCCATACTATGTTCCCCCGAAATGTCCTGTCCTGTCTCAGATCTGGTCTCCTTGGCCAACTCTGTGAAGTTGTCAGGAGCCAGGAGTGAGGCACTACCTGCTTTTCCAGGAAAAACCCCTCTTCCAAGCTTTCCAGGCATTTGGCTTCCTCACCTTAGTAGGTACCAAGAAAGACTGATTCTGTCCTTGGTAAATCCAAACAAGTGAGACCACTGGGACTGGGACTGGGACTGGATCTGGGTGCCTGGCGTCCTGGATCCCATGTTCAGAGAGTTCCATCAATAAGGAAGTGCTTTGAGGTCATTTCCTTCAGGAACTGAATGAGATCACTGCCTCGGCAACCACTTTGTCCTAAGAGTTTCTTCCAACGGTCCCATGAGATGGAGGCTGCTCCTACTTCCTGTGACACTTTCACAAGTTAGAATGGTATATCAACCATAGGGAACCAGGAACAGCTCTCCACACAGTCTTGGTTTGTCCATCTGCTCTACATTAAGATGAGAGAGGCTGATTCAGAAATATCCCTTCATCCTGACCAGGTTGTTTGCAATGGAAGATAACTTTTGCTCTCTCAGGTCCTTCATACCTGCCTACATCTTCTCCAGTGATCATTTCTGCATGAAGCTTTGAGGTTCTCAGCAGATGGAAGATCCACTACATTCCTGTATTGTAAGATCAACACTGTCCCTGCTCTTCTGTAAACATGTTATTAACACAAACAGTGTATGGTTAGTGTTAATAACATGTTCCATTTGGGTTAGGAATTATTCTGCTGCATGAATAATGGTATTGGAAACTTGTGATTATTTTAACAATATAGAGATGAAATATATGTATGAAAAAAGAAATCTAAGTAAGATTTGAAGCCCAGAAGGGCATTGGGCCCTTAATTGTGATACTTAGCGTTGAATTACATTCTGCACCGATGTCTCAGATAAATCAATATACAATAGCATAAGACCTTGTACCTTGAATGATTGAATGTAGAAGAGAACATCCAGTCAAAAAGGGATACTCGGTAGGATTAAGAAGATAGTTAGTATGTTTAGGAAGAAGAGTGAGTATAGGATTTGGAACAAAAGTTCTTTAGCAATAGGTTATTTATTAGGGTGTGAATGTAAATGTCAGCACATGTGAAGAGTCAGTCACAATGATGAACTGGGGAATATATGTAGGAAAGCAGATAGCAATAGAGACATAATGAAATCAGGCAAAGTATAAAGTGAGGGATAGGATTAGACATTTTCAATTGGGTTGAGTTTGAATATATAATTTTAAGAAGAAACACATATGTAGTCACCAATAGGATTGACATTTGAGAGCATTAGGGAACCTGGACATGGATGTTTTTAGTAATCCATGTTTTCTTTCCATTTGGGCTTTTATACAATCATAAGTGTGACCTTTGCATTTTGTGTCCAGAATATTTCTGTGATTAAATGTATATAAAGATCAGGTGACATGAGTCCACATCCACCATTTCAGGGAGCAATATTTTGAAGACGTATAAATTAGTATTGGGGGTACAAAGAGGTGTACACTGTGTCTATGAATATAGAGATAATGCATGAATAGACCATAGTGTGAATAAATAATATAACTGGTTCCACTTTAAATAATGGATAGAATTGATATCTGAAAAGATATAAGAAATCTTATATTGACATACAATCATTCATTCAAACCAGTTATACATCTAATGGTAATATCAGAGTGATAATTAATATGAATGGTATGTGAGTTTTGCTTCAAAAGTGATTATGAAAATCAAAATTAATGTGTTTGGTATAAAATCTCATGAAAAGACCAGTCAAGAAACTTAGAGGAATACATGTGTTCTGAAGCAGGAAGTGATTGAAAGTGAAACAAATGCCTATAAATTTTTGAACTTGTGGATGAAATGATATATCCTATGATGTCCATAAACTGAAAAAATAATAATGTACCAATATTGAATAAAAATAAACTTCAAAATATACATCATGTCCCGTAGGATTCTACTTGCATTGATGTTAAACTGTTTCAGTTACTGTTGAAATATTAGGATTTGTAAGCTCCATTCACTGAAGTTAGTTTTCAGTACTAGGAAATAAATATGTATTTCAGGCGGATGAATATTTCTGAGAATTATCTTGTGAAAAGTTGATTATAAACCACATATAGAAACATGAGTGAATTTAAGGAGTGTATAATAAGACATATATATTTCATATTTTGAAAAGTCTGGACAGTATGTATATATATATATATATATATATATATAGATATAGATATAGATATAGATATAGATATAGATATAGATATAGATATAGATATAGATAGATAGATAGATAGACACACACAGACATTATAATGTAGCAATATAAATGCTAATCGAAATTCACCGTGTAATACATATCATCCACATATCCAAAAATATTCATTTTACTGAACATCGATTTATATATAATGTTGTTCATCTAGGAAATTCACCAATAGGTTTAATTTTCAGTTCCATCATTATTTAGGGGGAGTGATATCTTATCACAATATGTATCTTTCAAAATCAGCGAGCTTACAAAAATGTACTTGTGATACCAGGTAGGATTCTAAATATGCATAAAAAATACATGTGATGAATAGGCTACAGAGAATGGGAGACATAAATTTACATATGTGTTAACTTTAAAAACTCATGGAGAACTATTACAATGAAAAGTTTACTAGATTTATAACACATACCCTTGATAAAGCAGAAGGGAAGTCCAAGTATACACCATGCCTCCTATGAACGGCCTGTATTTCTATTCTGTTAGGTTTCTTGTTCTCCATCATATTAGGATTAGTAGTCAGAGTCTAGTAGGTTATGGGTTAATGTCAGGGATTCAGTATTTCAAATGGAATATATGAAAATGAATCTAATGTGTATGCAAATATGTGCTACACAAAAATCATCCCACTCTCATCCAGAACAATGCCTTGACATAACCTTCGCCCCAATTAAGACACAATTAGTGGAGAAGAGTTAGAAAATCTGTGAATACATATGTGGAAATGAAAATGCTCAGGAGTTCACAGCCTTGGAGGCGGTAGAGAAATTTCCAAAAGTATGGGATAGGGTAAATACTCCACAAATATGGAGTTCTGCTGGCCTAATGACTCTTTGAGAAACTGCCTTTGAAGTTGGGACCTTGTAATATATGTTGTTGTCAGGAGCTTCAGCTTCCTTTGTAGTGAGACAATCAAAGCTGGATCTGCATATATGTGACCTGAAGGACATGGTTTCTTATTTTCTAGTGAACATGAGGCAGCAGCTCTGAATTCCCTCATTGTAGGTAAACTGTGGCCACTGGGAGCTAAGTGTCTCCTCGTTTGGACTGAGAAGCCATTTGGTCATCCTCCACTTTTCCTGGTGATTCTTACTGCTGCACTGGGAGTTTGGTATTGGCATCAGTAAATACCATGAGTTCAACGGGGACACAGTGCTGGAGGGAGTACTCTCACGTGTGGTGGGTCAGGGTGTGCAGGAGAACGCCCCAACCAGGCTTCTATTCAACAAAGCTTGCCTCCTTGTCTGCAGCAACCCAATTCTGAACATTGCCCTAAAACCTCTCAATGTAACAAGATGCCTTAACATATAAGGGTCTGCTGGCTGCACCATGTCAGTCACAAAGCATTTGGAAGCCAATGGCAGATCCATGTGGCCCCATCACAGATGTTTTATCATACACCTGCAAACCACTGCTCTAGGCCCACTACTAAGCAGGTTCCAACGTACTGGCACCTTTGTTCTACACCATTTTCATGAAACCCAGTAAATCAAGGCACTGTCTGGTACACTCATGATCAGCAACAGAACATCCAAAGATTCTCCAGTGCCACCTGCTCTTGGGAATTTCAAATATTCCATGGTATTTATCTAGCCATTTTTCAAGGATGAAGTTGGTGTCACTGTGGGTTTCAATTCATTCAGGAACCATTAAATGGTGAGGAAGCTCATTTCAATGAAAGCTCAGGAGAACTCTCACAGGCAAGTCTTCCCAAAGAGTGGCCAAAAGGTCAAATGAAGCCTGGCCCATTGAGGTCTACAATGTGAGTTCCATGTGTGATTTGACTCTCAAGTATGGCTGCCAAGTTTTTCAGAATGAAATCATGTGATATCCTAGCTGAGATTCCCAGTGCTCTGTGGAAAGCCATCCTGGGCCTAAATCTCAGTCTCCAAGGGCAATTCTCATGCGTGGCCTTCTAATATCCCAACAGAATTCATGGTAATACTTCTCTGAGTTCAGTTCCAAAACTCAGTCTCTAAGGGGAATCACACCATAGTTCAAGCCCAGGTTGACCCAGGAATCTCTTCCTACTGCCACACAACTGACCACAATTAATACCAAAACACTCCCACATGGCCCTCATCTTCTTTTATATAGACACTCATCATAACCCCTGGGTTGAGGTTTCCATGAGGGGTGCATACCAAGACAGTGCCCAAAATAATCTCCCTTGCCTCTAATTTGCCTAAAGTCAGGGTGGCCTGGAAACCCTTCCTGTTAACCAGGAATGATCAAATAGGCCTGCCATTAATACTGATCTACTTCTCCAAATAATCACACTGGGAAAATATGCTGATTAAGACACATCTCTTTACAAAGCAATAAAACAAAGAGCCACAGGTGATGCCTATTCATTTCCATTTGAAAACTCTTTTCTTCAGGATTCACAAAGGGGTGGCCTAAGGCAAAGACCTTCTAGATATTCACAGCACCAGAACCATAGGTAAGCAAAATTCCCAAAGCAGGGTTTCTCCACATAGACTTTACTGTTCACACTGATATCTGAGTTTCCTGAGATGCTCCCATTTCCTTCAGCTCTCCAGTACATGGCCATGTCACAGAGCTTGGAGGTGGTACATATCTTGGACAGAAAACCATGAGCCTATTCCGGAGAGTGGCCAGAATTCAGGAATAAAACAGGAAATTAGGAAGTTAGTCATTGCTACCCATCCATAAGGAAAGCTGCAGTCCAATCATGAATTGGGCAGTATGAATTTTGGGAAGCATTATACTAGACAGGACACATTCATCGATGCATTATGTTTTCTAATGTCTACAACTAAAAACACAGTGGGATACATAGACATAGAAACACTTGCCTTGTCAAACGACTTACTAGAAACAGTCCACTTCAAATCAAACAAACTGCCTTTCCTACCAATTCTCAGAACATGAGACAAAACAACAAACTCACACCCACAACAACATAGGACTTTCTTCCCCCAAGTAGGTCTTTGACTCTCCGGAATTTCCTCTGACTGTTGTACCATACTATGTTCCCCCAAAATGCCCTGTACTGTCTCAGAGCTGGAATTTTTGGCCAACTCTTTGAAGTTGTCAGGAGCCAGCTTTGAGCCACTACCTTCTTTCTCAGGGAAGGCCACTCTCCAAAGCTCTCCTGGCATTTGGCCATTCTCAAATCAGTAGGTACCAAGAAAGACTGATTCTGTCCTTGGTAAAACCAAACAAGTGAGCCCACTGGGACTGGGTCTGGGACTGGTTCTGTGTGCCTGGCTTCCGGGATTCCAAGTTCAGAGTGTTCCAAGACCAAGGAAGTGAGATAGGTCACTTCCGTTCGGAACTGAATGAGGTCACTGGTTTGGCAACCACTTTGTCCTAACAGTTCCTTCAAAGGGTCCCATGAGATGGAGGCTGCCCCTACTTTCTGTGACACTTTCACAACTTAGAATGGTATATCAACCATAGGCACCCAGGAACAGCTCTCACACAGAACTGGTTTGGTCCATCTTCTCTACATTAAGAAGAGAGAGGCTGATTCACACACATCCCTTCATCCTAACCAGGTTGTTTGCCTTACAAGATGACTTTTGCCCTCTCAGGTCCTTTATAGCTGCCTTCATCTTCCCCAGGGATAATTTCTGCATGGACCTTTGAGGTTCTCAGCGGGTGGAAGATCCCCTATATTCCTCTATATTAAGACCAACGCTGTCCCTGTTCTTCTATAAAGTTAGATTGAGGGAACAATGTATGATTAGGGTTAATAACATGTTCAATTTGAGTTAGGAATCATTCTGCTGGATGAATAATGGTATTGGGAACCTGGGATATTTATAAGAATATAGATGTGAAATATAAGTATGAAAACAGAAATCTAGGTAAGATTTTAAGCCCAGAAGGGCATTGGGTCCTTGATTGGAATACTTAGCATTGAATTTCGTTCACACAGATGTCTCAGATAAATCAATATACAATGGCATATCACCTTGTACCCTGGATGATTGAATGTAGAAGAGTTCATCCAGTCAAAAAGGGATAGTTGTTAGGATTAGGAAGATAGTCGGTCTGTTTCGGAAGAAGAGTGAGTATAGGATTTGGACCAAAAATTCAATAGCCCTAGGTTTTCTGTTAGAGAGTGAATGTAAATTTCAGCACATGTGGAGAGTCAGTCACAATGATGAACTGGGAAAATTATGTAGGAAATCAGATATCAATACACACATTATGAAACCAGGCAAAGTATAAAGTGAATGATAGGATTAGACATTATCAATAAGGTTGAGTTTCAATATATAATCTTAGGAAGAAACAAATATGTAGTCACCAATATGATTGACATTGGAGAGCATTAGGCAACCTGGACATGGATGTTTTTAGTAATCCAGGATCACTTTCCATCTAGGATTTGCTACAATCAGAAGTGTGACCTTTGCATTTTGTGATCAGAATATTACTGTGATAAAATGTATATGTAGATCAGGTGACATGAGTATTTCTTCTAACATTTCTTGGAGCAATATTTTGAAGAGATATAACTTAGTATTGGGGGTACACAGAGTTGTACCCTGTGTCTATGAATGTAGAAGAAATGCATGAATTGACAATACTGTGAATAAATAATATACTGTTTCCACTTTAAATCATGGATTGAATTGATATCTGAAAATACGTAAGAAATCTTATATTGATATACAATCATTCATTCCAATGAGTTATACATCTAATGGTAATATTAGGGTTATGTTTTATCATGAAGGGTGTGTGAGTTTAGCTTCAAAAGTTATTATGGAAATGGAAAATAATGTGTTTGGAAAGAAATCTCATAAAAAGATGAGTCAAGAAATATAGAGGAATTCATATGTTCTGAAGCAGGATTTGATGGTAAGTATAAAAAAAGCCTTTAAATTTCCTAACTTGTGGATGAAATATATATCCTATGATGTGCAAAAACTGAAAAAATAGTAATGCACCAGTGTTGAATGAAAATGAACGTCAAAATGCACATCATATCCCATAGGAATCTACTTGCATTGATGCTAAACTGGGTCAGTTACTGTAGAAATATTATGATTTGTATGCACTATTCACTGAAGTTAGTTTTCAGTAGTAGGAAACAAATACGTATTTCAAGTGGATGAATTTTTATCAGAATAATCTTGTGAAATGTTGACTATAAATTTACATATATGAACACGAATGAATTTAGGGAGTGTATAATAAGAAACATATATTTCATATTTTGAAAAATCTTGAGAGTGTATATATATATAGATATGTGTGTGTGTGCATTTATATATATATATATATATATATATATATACATACACACACACACACACACACACACACACACACAGACACTAAAATGTATCAATATGCATGCCAATCGAAATTCACTATGAAACATATATCATCCACAGATCCAAAAATAATCATTTTACTGAACATGGATTTATGTATAATATTGTTCAACTAGGAAGTTCACCCATAGGTTGAATTTTAAGTTCCAGCAGCGTTTAGGAGGAGTGATCTCTTCCCATGATTTGTATCTCCCAAGACAGCCAAACTCACAAAGATGTACGTGTGATACCAGTTATGTTTCTATATTTGCATATAAAAATACATGTGCTGAACAGGCTACAGAGAAAGGGAGACAGGAATTCACATATTTGTTAACTTTAAAAACACATGGAGATCTATTTCAATTAAAAATTGACTAGATTTATAACACCTACACTTTATCATGCAAAAGAAAAGTCCAACTATACACCATGCCTTCTCTGAACTGCTTTCATTTCCATTCTGTTTGGTTATTTTTGTCCATCATTTTAGGATTAGTAGTCAGAGTCTATTAGGGTATGGGTTAGTGTCAGGAATTTAGTAATTCGAATGGAAAATAGGAAAATGAATCCAATGTGTATGCAAATATGTGCTACACAAAAATATTCCCACTCTCATCCAGAACATTGCCTTTACATTACCTTTGCCCCAAATAAGACACGATTAGAGAAGAAGAGTTAGGAAATCTGTGAATACATATCTGAAATGGAAAATATTCAGGAGTTCACAATATTGGATGTGGTAGAGGAGTTTCCAAAAGTAAGGGACAGGGTAAACACTTCACAAACATGGAGCTCATTGGGCCTAAAGACTCTTGAGAAACTTCCTCTGAGGTTGGGCACTTGAAATATATGTTGTTGTCAGGAATTTTAGCATCCTTTCTAGTGAGACCAACAAAGCTGGGTCTGATCTCTGTGACCTGGAGGATATGTTTTTTTTTTTTATTTTCCAATGAACATGAGGAAGCAGTGCTCAATTCTCTCTTTGTAGGTAAACTGTGGCCACTGGGGTCTAAGTGTCTCCCCATGTGGACTGTGAAGCCATTTGATCATCTTCCACTTTTCGAGGTGTTTCTTGCTTCTGCATGGTGAATTTGGTATTTGCTTCAGGAAATACAAGGAGTTCAACAGGTACCAGTTATGGAGGGAGTTCTGTCACGTGTGGTGGGTCAAGGTCTGCAGGAAAATGCACCAACCAGGCTTCTACCCCACATAGCTTGCCCGCTTGTCCATAGCAATCTGATTCTGAACATTGCCCTGAAACCTCTCCATATAACAAGATGCTTTTATATATAAGGGTCTGCTGACATCACCATGTCAGTCTCAAGCCATTTGGAATCCAAGGGCAGATCCACATGGTACCACCACAGATGTTTTATCACATACCTGCACACCACTGCTCTAGGCCCACTACTCAGCAGTCTCCAACTTACAGGGATCTCTTTTCTACACTGTTTTCATGAAACCAAGTAAATCCAAGCACAGTCTGGTACACTCATGATCAGCAACAAGTCATCCAAAGTTTCTCCATTGCCACCTGGTCATGGAAATTTCAAAAAATCCATGGTATGTACATAGCTATTTTTCAAAGATGAAGTTGGAGGCACTGTGGGTTTCAATTTATTTAGGAAACATTAAATGGTGAGGAAGCTCATTTCAAAGAAATCTCTGGAGAACTCTCACAGGCAAGGCTTCCCAAAGAGTGGCCAATATTTCACATGAATCCAGGCCCATTGAGGTCTAAAATGTGAGGTCCATGTGTGTTTTGACTCTCAATTATGGCTGCCAAGACTTTCAGAATAAAATCACGTGAAATCCTGGCTGAGATTCCCAGTGCTCTGTGGAAGCCACCTTGGCCTAGATCTCAGATTTCAGGGTGACTCTCATGTGTTGCCTCCTAAAATCCCAACACAATTCATGGCAATACTTCTCTGAGGACAGTTCCAGAATTCAGTCTCTAAGGGGAATAACACCAGAGTTCAAGCCCAGGTGAACTAAGTCATCTCTTTCAACCGCCACACAAATGACCAGAATTAAAACCAAAACACTCCCACATGGCCCTCAACATCCTCCATATAGACACTTATCATAACCTCTGGCTGGAAATTTCCATGAGGGGTGCAGACAAAGAAAGTATCCAAATAAGTTCCCTTGCCCCTCATTTGACTAAAGTCAGGGTGGCCTGGACACCCTTCCTGAGAACCAAGAGTGATTAAATAGGCCTGCACTTAATACTGCTCTGCATCTCCAATTTGGGGCCTACTTACTTTCAGGTATAGATTCTTTATGTGATTTGGAGTCATGAGAAAAGCCAAGCACCTCTGGTCTAATCTCTGCAGGGTTTGAAGAACTCATTTGACCCAAATTATCCCTATTCTCACTTGATGGATTTCAGGAACCTAACAGAGGAAAGCAAAAGACTTAATCCACAATGACTGCTCATTTGGCCATTTTGGTTTTGGATGCACACATGGTATCTTTCTTTAGATCCATCAGGTGCTAAGAATCTAAGCCACAGCCTCACATAGGGTCATGAGGCTGATTCAGACACATCCCTTTCCAAAGCAATCAAGCAAAGAGCCACAGGTGATGCCCATTCATTTGCATTTGACAACTCATTTCTTCAGGCTTCACAAAGGGGTGGTCTGAGGCAAAAAGCTTCCTGAAATTCAGGGCAACAGAACAATAGGTAAGCTAATGGCCCAAAGCAGGATTTCTCCACTGAGACTTTCCTGGTCACACTGATATCTGAGTTTTCTGAGATGCTCGCCATTCCCTTTAGCTATCCAGTACATGGCCATGTCACAGAGCTTGGAGGTGGTATATATATTGGACACATAACCATGAGCCTATTCTGGAGAGTGGAGTGGATTCAGGAACAAAATATAATCTTAGGAAGATAGTAGGTGTTGCCCATTCATAAGGCAAGCCGCAGTCCATTCATAAATTGGCAGGATGAATGTTGGGAAGATTTCTACTAGACAGGAGACATCCATTGATGCATTCTCTTTTCTAATGTCTAGAACCACGGACACAGTAGGATACACAGACTTAGAAACACTCGCCTTTTCAAAAGACTTGTTAGAAACAATTCACTTCAAACCAAAAAACCGCCTTTATTACCTATTCTCAGAACATGAGACAAAACCACAAACCAACACCCACATCCACAAAGACACCTTCTTCCCCCAAGTCAGTCTGTGACTATCCATAGTGTCCTCTGATTGGTGGGCCATACTATGTTACCCCGAAATGGCCTGTCCTGTCTCAGATCTGGTCTCCTTGGTCAACACTGTGAAGTTCTCAGGAGCCAGCGGTGATCCACAAACTGCTTTCTCAGGAAAGGCCACTCTTCAGAGCTTTCCTGGCATTTGGGCATCCTCACCTCCGTAGGTACCAACAAAGACTGACTCTGTCCTTGGTAAATCTGAACAATTGAAACCACTGCGACTGGGACTGCGACTGAGACTGAATTTGGGTGCCTGGCTTCCTGGATCCCAAGTTCAGAGAGTTCCATCACAAAGGATGTTAGGTGAGGTCACTTCCTTTAAGATCTGAATGAGGTCACTGCCTTGGCAACCACTTTGTCCTAACAGTTGCTTCAAAGTGTCCCATAAAATGGAGGCTGCCCCTACATCCTGTGACACTTTCACAAGTTAGAATGGTATATCAACCATAGGCACCCGGGAAGTGCTCTCCACACTGGCCTAGTTTGGTCCTTCTTCTCCATATTAAGAAGAAAGTGGCTGATTCAGACACATCCCTTCATCCTGACCAGGTTGTTTTCAATGGAAGATGACTTTTGCTCTCTCAGTTCGTACATATGTGCCTACAACTTCTCCAGGGATCATTTTTGCGTGGACCTTTGAGTTTCTCAGCAGTTGGAAGAAACCGTAAATTCCTGTATTGTAAGACCAACTCTGTCCCTGCTCTTCTGTAAAGTTAGATTGAGGGAAGAGTGTATGGTTAGGGTTAATAACAGTTTCGATTGGGGTTAGGAATCATTCTGCTGGATGAATAATTGTATGGCGAACCTTCGATATTTTCAAGAATATATAGGTGAAATATAAGTACGAAAACAGAACTAAAGGTAATATTTGAAGCCCAGAAGGGTGTTGGGCCCTTGATTGCAATATTTAGCATTGATTTATTTCCTGCACAGATGTCTCAGATAAATCAATATACAAATGCATAGGACCTTGTACTTTGGATTATTTATTGTCAAAGAGAACTTCCAGTCATAAAGGGATAGTCGGGGGGCTGGGGATGTGGCTCAAGTGGTAGCGCGCTCGCCTGGCATGCGTGCGGCCCGAGTTCGATCCTCAGCACCACGTACAAACAAAGATGTTGTGTCTGCCAAGTACTAAAAAAAATAAATGTTAAAAAATTCTCTCTCTCTCTCCCTCTCTCTCTAACTCTTTCTTTAAGAAAAAAAATTTAAAAAAAAGAATAGTCGGTAGTATTAGGACGATAGTCGGTAAGTTTAGAACGGAGAGTGAGTATAGGATTTGCACCAAAAGTTCTTTAGCTATGGGGTTTCGGGTATAGAGTGAATGTAAATGTCATCACATGTGAAGAGTCAGTCACAATGATGAAATGGGGAAAATATGTAGGAAAGCAGATTTCAATAGAGACATTAGGAAATCTGGCAAAGTATATTCGGTAATGAAAATTTAGTAAAATAGGTAAATGTCACTTCCCGTTTTTCTGTATGCTTAACAAAACACTTTTGAAATCTTGAGAACTGTTTGCTAATCTTGTTCCCAGAATGTGCTGTCCCCAACTGCCAACCTGCAGAATGTACTCATTCACCCGGTTGCACGCAAACTGCTCACTCGCCCAGACCAAACAATAAAGTTCCCTCTCTGCCCTCTCCAAGCAAAGTATATAAGCTCTGCTTAAGCTGTTCTCAGGGCTCTCTGCTCTATTCAAGTGAGCTCTGAGCCCCAGCATGCTGGACCCCCAATAAAACCTTTGCTTTTGCATGAGACAGTCTTTTGGTGGTGTCTTCACCCGATGCTCGTCTGACCTTTACATATGGAGGTTCCAGTGAGATCCGGCAGCGGCGAACTAGAGACCCCAACAGGCTCCTCTTGGGGTATGTATGGTGCCTCTTTCTGGTTTCAGGTTTCAGGTTAGGCTTCGCAAAATGGCTGTCAATGAAGAGTGTGACCTCTCTCCGATGGTGGCTGACATACGTGTCACAGAGCCACAGGCCACATCCCTGGGGGATGCACCAGAGTACTCGGGAAATCGAGGAGCAATAGTCTCCTCAACTCAGTGATATTTTGTTTCAGATTCGGTATCGCCAGCCCATCGGGTTTGGCCAGATACTTAGTCCTGGTCTCAGTGTTGGAAGTTCCATTGTCTGTCTTTATTTTCTTGTCTTGTCTGTGTCGTGTGTCATCGCTTTTACTGTTTGTGTATCTTTCATTATGGGACAGAGCACTTCAATGCCTCTGTCCCTGAACCCTTAAGGGCTCAGAATCTTTCTTTTTCAGTAAAATTCTGGACCTGGCAGACTCTCTGTGCCTCAGAATGGCCCACCTTTGGATTCGGATGGCCCCTAGAAGGATCTTTCTACTTCCAACTAATTTAAAAAGTCAGAGGATATTGTCTTTCAGCCAGGGCCACATATCCATCCGGATCAACAGCCATATATCTTAACTTGGCAGGACCTCTGCAAATCTCCTCCATGGGTGAAGCATTTCCTTGCCCCTACCCCCGCTCCTACTCCTTCCCCCATGATCTCTCAAACCCTCTGCTCCTCCTCCTCCTCCACCCTCTGTTCTCCCTGAGTCACAAGATTTGACTCTACTGGACTCTCGTCCCCCTCCTTATCTCCTGCCCACGTCCCCCAAAGACCAACACCCTCTAAGTGATTCCCCTGCTGCTGACTCACCCTCTCCACCATTGGAGGAAGATAAGCCAGCCCAGCGCCCTCCAGATAATTTCCCCGCAGCACACACAGCCCCTCCTCCTCTGGAGGAAGCTAGCCCAGCTAAAGGTACTCACCAGCAGTGAATGATTGAAAAACCTGGAACTCGAATGATGCTCCCCCTCATCCCTAGGGGCCAATGATTGACAACGGCCTTGGGGGAAAAATGCAAGCCTACCAGTATTAACCTTTCTCCTCTTCAGACCAATATAACTGGAAAAATAAATATCCCCCTTTTACCGAGGACCCCACCCGGCTCCTAGGTGTGGTTGAGTCATTGATGTTTTCACACCAGCCTACTTGGGATGACTGTCAACAACACCTAGGGTTGTCTCTTCATGATAGAGAAACAAAAGAGAATCCTCCTGGATGCTGGAGAAAATATCCTCTGACCAGATGGGTGACCGACAAAACTTCCCAACATATTCAACCCGGCTTTTCCTTGAATCGACGAAACTGGGACCCCAACACCTTTGAAGGTAGGGAGCATCTGTCCACTTATCGCTGGTCTCTAATTGTGGGTATCTTAGTGGCCGCTAGGCGACTAACAAATTTTGCCAAGTTAAGAGAGATTATTCAAGGGCCTGATGAATCTCCCTCTATGTTTTTAGAGAGAATTATGGAGGCATATAGGAGATATACTCCTTTCGATCCTCAGGCAGAGGATCAAAAGGCATCTGTCAAGATGGCCTTTATCGGCAAGCTGCCCTGGATATTAAAAGAAAGTTACAATGCTTAGATGGATTACAAGATATGACTTTGAGAGATTTAGTCAGAGTAGCCGAGAAGGTATACTATAAGAGAGAAACTGAGGAAGAGTAGGGAGCAAAGGGAGGATAAAAGAAACAAAAGACAGACTAAGGCATTGACTAAGGTCCTGGTCACAACAACAAATAGGCCAGAAATAAGAAACATGGAGACAGGAATGGATATCGGGGCCCATACTAGAGGCCACCCCTGGCCTCAATTTAATGTGCCTACTGTAAAGAAAAAGGACACTGCTTCAAAGAGTGCCATTGAAAGAGACAGCCACTCTAGCCAGCCATTCTGACTCTGGAGGATGACTAAGAACGTTGGGGCTCAGATCCCCTCCGAGAGCTCAGGGTAAATTTTGAAGTGGAGGGGACCCCAGCAAACTTTGAAGTGGATACAGGGGCAATATACTCTGCCCTTAAGGCCCCATTGGTCTCTCTATCAAATAAAAGGTCTCTAATTCAAGGGGCTAATGGCAGAAAATATCGGGCTTGGACAACTAAGAGGACCATGGACCAGGGGAAAGGAAAAATCCATCACTCGTTCTTAGTAATCCCAGAATGCCCGGCCCCATTGATGGGCAGAGATCTGCTCACCAAGCTCCGGGCCAAAATAACTTTTAACCCTGAAGGACCACAAGTGGAATTTCTAAATCCTTCAGTAAAAACTCCTATAGTCACGGCTCTATATATGTCAGTAGAAAATGTACATCAACTCACTCAACTTGGTTCAAAGAAATTGCATTCATTCCTGAAGGATCAAGAACAGAGTTTTTTACTAACCGACTCAAAGCAAAAGGAAATAACTGAATGGGTAACAAAAGCCTGTCAGGTCTGTCATGGATAATGCTTACCATTCCAAGCTTCCTGCAAAAAAGCACCTACGAGGAACCAGACCAGGACAATTCTGGGAAGTGGAATTTACTAAAATTAAGCCAGCAAGGTTTGAAATTAAATATCGCCTAGTCTTTGTAGATATATTTTGAGGATGGATTGAAGCCTTTTCCAGGAAAAAAGAAAAAAAAAAAAAACGAAACAGCGCAAATGGTCGTCAAGAAGATCCTGAAAGATATTTTTACAAGATACGGCCTGCTTTAAGTAATAAGGTCTGATAATGGACTGGCGTTTGTAGCCCAGGTAAGTCAGGGGTTAGGCAAAACCCTGGGGATTAATTAAAAGTTATGTTGTGCTTATAGACCACCGAGTTCAGGACAGGTAGAAAGAATGAATAGAACCATTAAAGAGACCATAACGAAATTAAGCTTAGAAACCTGCATAATAGATTGTACTATGCTCCTGCCTTATGCACTATTTCATGGAAGAAATACTCCCTCTGTTTCTTCGTGTAACCTCACCCCCTATGAAATTGTCCATAGTGCCCCTCCTTCAGTAAGGGACCTAACCCCAACTCTAAGACCTAACAATTCCTTCCACACCCCATTGCTTGACTGAATTAAAGCTCTTGAAAGAACTCAGGGATACCTGTAAAAACAGATGGCCAATGCCTATCAACCTGGGGACGAGTGGACTCTACATCGATATCAAGTAAGAGACTTCATCTATGTAAGTCGACATCAGGTGTCATCCCTGGAACCCCACTGGAAATGACGATACAAGGTGCTACTTATAACACCTACAGCGGTAAAGGTAGAAAGAATCACTTCCTGGATCCATACCTCTCATCTCAAGCCTGACCCTGTCCAGACTCTGGCTTGAAACAGGAAAAAATTGGTAAAACTTTCAAATTGTGTATTTACCCTGTGTCTAAGGCTATACACTCTCCCCTTGACCACCAGTAGTCCTAAACCTATTCAACCCGTTCAGCAGCGATGGCTGATCACAAATCCTACTGGTAAAGAAGTATGATCTATCTCGCATACAGCCCACTTAGGGACTTGGTGGACATCTATCCACCCAGACATTTGTCAGCTGGCTATAGGTCTTTCCTATTGGGATATACCTGATGAAGAGGATCCCACTAAATTTCCCTTAAATCCATTCTGCACCATTGATAATGGAAACAATCATTATGGATGTAGGGACACGCAAGCCAGATGCAGGTAGGCTAGCCTAGATTACTATGTTTGCCCGGTGGACTACCAAAGCCACAAACAGTCACGGTTGTGTGGGGGGAATGCCGACTTCTTCTGTAAGTCATAGGGTTGTGATCATACAGGCAGTGCATGATGGAACCCAAACTCCTCATCAACTTCTGTACACAGCATTGGCCCTATTACCAATTAGATCACCAAAACCGATGGCCCCTAGAGGGGTCTCTAGATCCTCAAATTCTGCCTGACCTTTTTAACTTCTGAAAGTCCTCAAAAGGGTGAACGGAGATTTCCCTATGTGGAGGCCTTTTCCCTCCTTCGCTCACATCCTGAACTATGCTTCTCCAATAGGTCCTCACACTCAGCCTTCTGCTCCAGACTCTCTGCTGTCACTCTCACCTCAGCAACATGATTTCTCCCCTCCAATTACTAGATCAAACACCCAAACCTCTGCCGGATCTAAGACCATTGCCCCCTTGCTGAGGTAGCAGGTACTAAGGTAACCCTCCACCGAATCACTCCTCTCTTCTCCAGTCAGTGCCCGCACCGGGTCCCACCAGTTCCTCTTACCAGCTAACCCAAAGCTCAAACCAGCTGAGGAGAACCCTCAGACCCCTATCCAAGATTTAGTGAAAATGGCCTTTAAAGTTTCTTTGTCATCACTGAAAACAGATTACTAAGAATTTAAAGGCCCTCACAGGCTTTTAGGGATACTAACTCCCATCTTCCCCTCTGCTCTACCTGTTCTACTGCTCACCTTTTTGTTGCTAGGAAAATCACAAACCCCTTTCCCAGTATTCTTTCACATCTCTGCTACCTCATTCTCAGATCCACGGAGCTGCTCAAAGCCACGCCTTCCCCATCTCCCCCCTCGTTTCCAGGCCCACAGAAAAACATTAACTGAAATTCTACAGAAGTCTTCAGCATGGCTGACTTTAGCACTTTCAGCAAAAGAGTCCCCATGAAAGACTTCAAAGTAGATAAACTTCCTCTTTTCCTGTTGCCCTGTTGTACTTGGCCACTGGCTAAAAATATCAGCACTCCTAAGTTAGACACCCCCTTACTAGTTTTTCACAAAATATGTGAACAAGGCCTTTGGCATTGAGCTGGGGCTTCACAGAGATGGCTACATTTCTAAGATAAAGAAGTTACCAACTGGGCTCCATGGTAACAGCTGGAAGAGGGAAAAAATAAAGGGAAGAAAAAGCTCTCCTTCACCCAGGTGACCTTGAAAAGTTAACTTGCCCAGAACAGAGGAAAAAAACAGAAAAAATCTGCTTTTTGTGAACTTCTGCAGGCTGTGAACTTCTGCGCCCCTTCCCTTATATGTTGGGTACAAAATTCTGAAACTACCTAAACGTGGGTTTCAGGGAATTAATTGATTATAACAGAAGTAATGCCCTCTGAATCCGGTTGCAAATAAAATGGAAAGTTTCCCTGTTTTTGGTAGTATCTTAGGTGCCTTGCCATGTCCGTCTCTATAACAGTATAATTCTATAGACTTAAACATTGTTTATGTTTTCATGAAATTGTCAAGATGATGTGATTAATTTTGTAAAGGTGCAGAGGTTTCCCAGAGTGCTTTATCATAATGCAGGTTCATTTGAAGATCAAATAAGGAGGCATAAAACCCGGTTCCACTGAGAACATATATCCATCACCTTAGCCATCCTATTAGGAATAGGAGTTGCTGCAGGTGTGAGCACAAGAACCACTGCCTTGGTCCATGGGATACAACAAATGACACAATTAGAAGCAGCAATAGTCCAAAACTTAAAGATATTAGGAACCTCCATCTTGGCTTTGCAGGAATCTTTAACCTCTCTCTCTGAAGTTGTTTTACAGAACAGGCGAGGGTTGAACCTCCTCTTCATGAGAGAAGGGGGCCTTTGTTCTGCATTGATGGAGAATCTTGTGTTTTTGCCGACCATACTGGAGTTTTAAAAAAATCTAGGAGTAAATTAAAAAGATGCCTTGAAGAGTGTCATTGAGAGAGAGAGGCCCAAAAAGGGTGGTTTGAGTCTTGGTTCACACAGTCCCCCTGGTTAACTACGCATTTATCAACCCTGGCCATTTCAATAATAATCCTCATATTATTGCTAACTATAAAACCCTGTTTGCTCAACCGTGTAATTTCTTTTCTCCAAGCTCAAATTAGACGAGTTAAACTTATAGTAATACCCCACTAGCAAACATAGAATGTGACACCCCGCAATGATCACTTTTATGATTAAAAGTAGCCAGAAGAAGAAGTGGGGAATGAAAGATCAATAAAATAGGCACTTTTCACTTCCTTTTTTCCTGTATGCTTAACAAAACACTGTTGAAATCTTGAGAAATGTTTTTCTAATCTTGTTCCCAGAATATGCTGTCCCCAACTGACTAACTGCAGAATGTGCTCCCTCACTGGGTTGCATGCAAACTGACCACTCGCCCTGACCCATCAATAAACTTCCCTCCCTGCCGTCACCAAGGAAAGTGTATAAGCTCTGCTTAAGCTGTTCTAAGGGCTCTCTACTCTATTCAAGTGAGCTCTGAGCATCAGCATGCTGGACCCCCAATAAACCCTTTCCTGTTGCATGAGATAGTCTCTTGGTGGTCTCTTCCTTCGACCTCACCCGACCTTTACTTGGATAATTAAATGTAGAAGAGAACATGCATTCAAAAAGGGATAGTCGGTAGGATTAGGAATATAGTTGGTAGGTTTAGGAAGAAGACTGTGTATAGGTTTTGGAACAAAAGTTCCTTAGCAATAGGGTTTCGGTTAGAGAGTGAATGTAAATGTCAGCACATGTGAAGAGTCAGTCACAATGATGAACTGGAGAAAATATGTAGGAAATCAGATATCAATACACACATTATGAAATCAGGCAATGTATAAAGTGAATGATAGGATTAGACATGATCAACCAGGTTGAGTTTCAATATATAATCTTAGGAAGAAACAAATATGTAGTCACAAATATGATTGACATTGGAGAGCATTAGGCAACCTGGACATGGATGTTTTTAATAATCCAGGATCACTTTCCATTTAGGATGTGCTACAATCATAAGTTTGACCTTTGCATTTTGTGATCAGAATATTACAGTGATAAAATGTATATGTAGATCAGGTGACATGCATATTTTTTCTAACATTTCTGGGAGCAATATTTTGAAGAGGTATAAATTAGTGTTGAGGGTACACAGAGTTGTTCCCTGTGTCTATGAATATAGAAGTAATGCATGAATTGACAATACTGTGAATAAATAATATAGCTATTTCCACTTTAAATCATGGATTGAATTGATATCTGAAAATATATAAGAAATCTTATATTGATATACAATCATTCATTCCAACGAGTAATGCATCTAATGGTCATATTAGGGTTATGTTTTATCATGAAGGGTGTGTGAGTTTAGTTTCAAAAGTGATTATGAAAATGAAAAATTATGTGTTTGGAAAGAAGTCTCATGAAAAGACGAGTCAAGAAACATAGAGGAATACATGTGTTCTGAAGCAGGAAGTGATTGTAAGTATAAAAAAACGTATAAATTTCCTAACTTGTGGATGAAATATATATCCTATGATGTGCAAAAACTGAAAAAAATAGTAATGTACCAGTGTTGAATGAAAATGAATGTCAAAATACATATCATGTCCCATAGGAATCTACTTGCATTGATGTTAAACTGGGTCAGTTACTGTAGAAACATTAGGATTTGAAAGGACCATTTACTAAAGTTAGTTTTCAGTACTAGGAATCAAATATATATTTCAGGTGGATGAATATATCTGAGCATAATCTTGTGAACATTTTATTATAAATCAACATTCATGACATGAATAAATTTAGGGAGTGTATATAAGACACATATATTACATATTTTGAAAAATCGGAGGGTGTATAATATATATATATATATATATATATATATATATATATATATCACAGATACATTAAAAAGTAGCAATATATAAATATATATGCGTATGAAAATTTATCATGAAATATATATCATCCACAGATTAAAAAGTATTCATTTTAGTGAACATGGATTTATGTATAATGTTGTTCAACTAGGAACCTCACCCATAGGTGGAATTTTAAGATCCAAAAGCGTTTAGGAGGAGTGATCTCTTCTCACAATTTGTATCTGCAAAGTCAGCCACCTCACAAAAATGTACGTGTGATACCAGGTAGGATTCTATATGTGCATATAAAAATACATGTGCTGAATAGGCTCCAGAGAAATGGAGACAGGAATTCAGAAATAAGTTAACATTAAAAACAATGGAGAACTATTTCAATTAACAATTGACTATATTTATAACACCTACCATTTATCATGCAAAAAGCAAGTCCAACTATACACCATGCCTCCTCTGAACTGCTTATGTTTCTATAATGTTTGGGTTACTTTCCTCCATCATATTAGGATTAGTAATCAGAGTCTAGTAGGGTGTGAGTTAGTGTCAGGGATTCAGTATATCGAATGGAAAATAGGAAAATGAATCCAATGTGTATGCAAATATGTGGTAAACAAAAATCTTCCCACTCTCATCAAGAACAACACCTAGATATCACCTTCGCCCCAAGTAAGACACAATTAGAGGAGAAGAGTTAGAAAATCCGTGACTACATATCTGGAATGGAATACGATCAGGAGTTTACAACCTTGGAAGTGGTAGAGGAGTTTCCAAAAGTAAGGGACAGGGAAAACACTCCACAAACATGGACCTCTGCCTGCCTAAAGACTTCTTGAGAAACTGTCTCTGAGGTTGGGCACTTAAAACATATGTTGTTGTCAGGAGCTTTAGCTTCCTTTCTAGGGAGACCATCAAAGCTGGGTCTTCATCTCTGTGACCTTGTGGATATGGTTTCTTATTTTCCAATGAACATGAGGCAGCAGTGCTGAATTCTCTCTTTGTAGGTAAACTGTGGCCACGGGGAGCTAAGTGTATCCACATGTTGACTGTGAAACCATTTGGTCATCCTCCACATTTCGTGGTGATTCTTGGTGCTGCACTGGGAATTTGGTATTTGCTTCATGGAATACAAGGAGCTCAACTGGATCACAGTGCTGGAGGGAGTTCTGTCATGTGTGGTGGGTCAGGGTTAGCAGGAGAATGCACCAACCAGGTTTCTAGCCCACATAGTTTGCCCCCTTGACCATAATAACCTGATTGTGAACATTTCCCTTAAACCTCTTGTTATAAAAAGATGCCTTTACATATAAGGGTCTGCTGGATGCACCATGTCAGCCACATGCCATTTGGAAGTCAAAGGCAGATCCACAAGGCCCCACGACAAAAGTTTTATCACAAAACTGCACATCTCTGCTCTAGGTCCACTAATCAGCATGCTTGAACTTACTGGCATCTCTGTTCTACACCATTTTCATGAAACTTAGTCAATCAAGGAACTGTCTGGTACACTCATCGTCAGCAACAGTACATCCAAAGGTTCTCCTGTGCAACCTGGTCAAAGGAATTTAAAAAAATTTCATGGTATTTATCGAGCCATTATTCAAGCATGAGGTTGGAGGCACTGTTGGTTTCAATTTTTTCAGGAAACATTAAATGGTGAGGAAGCTCATTTCAATGAAACCTCTGGAAAACTCTCACAGGCAAGTCTTCCCAAGGAGTGGCCAAAATGTCACAGAAATCCAGGACTATTGAGGTCTACAATGTGAGGTCCATGTGTGTTTTGACGCTCAAGTATGCCTGCCAAGTGTTTCAGAAAAAATCATGTGATATCCAGGCTGAGATTCTCAGTGCTCTGTGGAAAGCCACCCTGGACCTAGATCTCAGTTTATAAGGGCGACTCTCATGTGTGGTCTGCTAAAATCCCAACACAATTCATGGCAATACTTCTCTGAGTTCAGTTCCAGAACTCAGTCTCTAAGTCCCCTTGAACTCACACCAGAGTTCAAGCCCAGTTGGACCCAGTCATTTCTTCCAATCGCCACACAAATGACCAAAATTAAAACCTAAACACTCCCACAAGGCCCTCATCTTCTCCATATAGACACTCATCATAACCTCTGGCTGAAGGTTTCCATGAGGGGCGCAGCCCAAGACAGTGACCAAAATGAGCACCCTTGGCCCTCATTTGCCTAAAGTCAGGGTGGCCTGGACACCATTCCTGTAAACCAGGAGGGATTAAATAGACCTGCCATTAATACTCCTCTGCTTCTCCATTTTGAGGCCTACTGAATGTCAGGTATAGATTCTTTATGTGGTTTGGAGTCATGAGAAAACCCAAGCACTTCTGCAGGGCTTTGAAGAACTCATTTGACCCAAAGGATCCCTATTCTCACTTGATGGAGTCAGGAACATCACAGAAAAAGGCTAGAGACTTCATCCACAATGACTGATCTTTTTGCCATTTTGGTTTTGGATGCACACACGGGATCTTTCTTTAGATTCATCATGTGCTAAGCTGGAGCCTCACACAGGGCCAAGTGGCTGATTCAGACACCTCCCTTTCCAAAGCAATTATGCCAAGAGCCACAGGTGATCCTCATTCATTTCCATTTGATAACTGTTTTTTTCAGTCTTCACAAAGGGGTGGCCAGAGGCAAATACCTTCCTGACATTCAGGGCAACAGAACAAAATGTAAGCAAAAGGCCCAAAGCAGGGTTTCTCCACTGAGAGTTTCCTGGCCACACTGATATCTGAGTTTTCTGAGATGCTCTCCATGCCATTCCCTTCAGCTATTCAGTACATGGTCATGTCACAGTGATTGGAGGTGGTACATATCATGGATAAAAAACGATGAGCCTATTCTGGCTAGTGGCCAGAATTCTGGAAGAAAACAGGAACTTAGGAAGGTTGTAGGTGTTTCCCATTGGTAAGGCAAGCCGCAGTCCTTTCATAAATTGGACAGGTTGATTGGTGGGAGGCATTCTACTACACAGGACATATTCATTGATGCATTCTCTTTTCTAATGTGTACAACCACGGACACAGTGGGATACACAGAAATAGAAACACTCCCCATGTCAAATGACTTATTAGAAACAGTCCATTCCAAAAGAAATAAATCACGTTTTTTTACCTATTCTCAGAACATGAGACAAAACCACAAACTGACATCCACACACCCAGGCACCTCCTTCCCCCAAGTAGGTCTGTGACTCTTCTGAGTGTCCTCTGACTGGTAGGCCATACGATGTTCCTCCGAAATGGCCTTTCCTGTCTCAGATCTGGTGTTATTCACCAACTCTGTGAAGTTGTCAGGAGGCAGTGGTGAACCAATTCCAGTCTTGTCAGTAAAGGCCCCTCTTCAGAGCTTTCTTGGAATTTGGCCACCTTCACATGAATAGGTACCTAGAAAGACTGATTCTATCCTTGGTAAATCCAAACAAGTGAGACCACTGGGACTTGGACGGGTAATGGCTCTGGGTGCCTGGCTTCCTGGATCCCAAATTCAGAGAATTCCATCACCAAGGAAGTATGTGAGGTCACTTCCTTCAGGAACTGAATGAGGTCACTGACTTGGCAACCAATATGTCCTAACAGTTGCTTCCTAGGTTCTCATAAGATGGAGGCTGCCCCTATTTCCTGTGACACATTCACAAATTAGAATGGTATAGAAACCACAGGCACCTGGGAACAGCTCTCCACAAAGGCCTGGTTTGGTCCGACTTCTCTACATTAAGAAGAGAGAGGCTGATTCAGAAACATCCCTTCATCCTGATTAGGTTGTTTGCCATGGAAGATGACTTTTGCTCTCTCAGGTCCTAAATAGCTGCCTAAATCTTCTCCATGGATCATTTCTGCATGGACCTTTGAGGTTTTCAGCAGATGGAAGATCCCCTACATTCCTGTATTGCAAGACCAACTCGGTCCCTGCTCTTCTCTAAAGTTAGATTGACGGAACATTGTATGGTTAGGGTTAATAGCGTGTTCGATTTTGGTTAGGAATCATTCTGCTGGATGAATAATGGTTTGGGAACCTGTCATACTTATAAGAATATAGACTTGAAATATAAGTACAAAAACAGAAATCTAGGTAAGATTGGAAGCCCAGAAGGGCATTTGGCAATTGATTGGCATACTAAGCTTGAATTATGTTCTGTACCGAGGTCTCAGATAAATTCATTTACAATGGCATAGGATGCTGTACCTAAGATGACTGAATTTAGAAGAGATCATCCAGTCCAAAAGGGATAGTCCAAAGGATTAGGAAGATTGTCAGTAGGATTAGGAAGAAGAGTGAGTCTAGGAGTTGGACCAAAAGTTCTTTAGCAATAGGGTTTTAGTTAGAGAGTGAATGTAAATGTCAGCACATGTGAAGAGTCAGTCACAATGATGAACTGGGGAAAATATGTAGGAAAGAGAGTAAATATGTATCAATAGACACATTAGGAAATCAGGCAACGTCTAAAGTGAGTGATAGGATTAGACATTTTCAATAGGGTTGAGGTTGAATATATAATCTTAGGAAGAAACAATTATTTAGTCACCAATAGGATTGACATTTGAGCGCATTAGGGAACCTAGACATGGAGGTTTTTAGTAATCCATGCTCACTTTAAATTTAGGCTTTAGTACAATCATAAGTGTGACCTTTGCATTTTGTGTCAAGAATATTACTGTGGTAAAATATATATTTAGATCAGATTACATGAGTATTTCTTCCACCAATATGAGGAGCAATATTTTGAAAACTTATAAATTAGTATTGCGGATAAAATAGGCGTACCCTGTGTTGATGAATAAGAGATGATGCATGAATAGACCATATTGTGAATTAATTATATAACTGGTTCCAACTTTAAATAATGCATTGAAATTATATTTGAAAATATATAGGAAATCTTATATTGATATATATACATTCATTCCAACCAGTTATACATCTAATGGTAATATTAGGGTTACGGTTTATCATGAAGAGTGTGTGAGTTTTGCTTCAAAAATGAGTATAGAATCGAAAATAATGTTTTTAGAAAGAAGTCTATTGAAAAGACCACTAAAGAATCATAGAGGAATACATGTTTTCTGAAAGAGGAAGTGATTGAAAGTGAACCACATGCCTATAAATTTGTGAATTTGTGGATGAAAGGTTATACCCTATGATGTCCATAAACTTAAGAAATAGTAATGTACCAGTGTGGAATAAAAATGAACTTCAAAATACATTTCATGTCCCATAGGAATCTAACTTCATTGATGTTAAACTTGGTCAGTTACTATAGAAATATTAGAATATATAAGGACCATTCACTGAAGTTAGTTTTCAGTACTAGGAAACAAATATGTATTTTAGGTGGTTAAATATTTCTGAGAATAATCTGTTGAGAGCCACAGCCAAAGGAGCCCCAGTAAACTTGCAGCTGCCAGCAAACTTCCGTCTGCCGGCTGATGATTGGCTCACAGCGGCCCCAGCATCATCTAGCTGATTTGCTTCTCTGTGGTGATGCTCATTGGAGATGCTCAATGAGCGGTTTCCCCGACCTTTCAGACTGCCAGCGGATGATTGGCTCACAGCGGCCCCAGCAACATCTAGCTGATTGGCTCCTCTGTGGTGATGCACATTAGGCTGGTTCCCTGCCCTCTCAGACCAAGGAACTGCTCATTGGGGGACTTTTTTGGCTCCGCCCATGCGACCCAGCCAATCGGCCTCAAGAGGAGGAGACTTGTGTTTGAGGGAGAGGCTTGTGGGAAGCCTGTGGTGGCAGTTGGGCTCTGACGGCTATTCCTGAGGAGCTGTTTTGTTTGGTGTCATCTTGTTGGGTTGTATTATAGTAGAAATGTGGAATCAGAAATTATTAAAAAAAATGAAAGAGTGTTCAGTAAATTGTTAGATGCAATTAAGGCATGGAAGACTTTACAAGGACATGGAGGTTTACAAGGTTAATTATCTAAGGTAATACAAGGAGCTAATGAACCTTATGCTGAATTTGTAGATAGGCTTATTCAAACAGCTACCAGAGTTTTTGGAAATACACAACAAGCAATGCCATTACTAAAACAACTGGCTTATGAGCAAGCGAATCTTTGGTGCAATGATATCATTAGACCATGGAAACATGAAGATTTAAACACATATATTAAATTATGTAGAGACATTAAATAACAAGAGCAAGTAGTGGAAGCTGCAGTAAAACAGGCTTTAGATGCCAGAGACATTAATGAACAAGGGCAAATTGTGGCAGCTGCAGTAAAACAGGCTTTAGATGCCAGGCCAAGAACATGCTACAATTGTGAAGAAACAGGACATTTTAAAAGGAATTGTCCCATAGGAGGAGGGTTTAACAAAACTAGGTATCAAAGGAGTAGAATACGAGGTATTTGTCCACGATGCCGTAGAGGGAGACTTTGGGCTAATGAATGCTGTTCTCAAACCACCATAGAGGGTACACCATTATCAAAAAACGAACAAGGACCAGGTGTTTATCCACAATATTGTGGACAAAGACATGGAGCTCCATTGCCAAAAATGGACAAGGGGGCTCAATGCTCCGGGGCCCAAAACCACAAATATACGCAGCACTGGAGAAACCCAGCAACCCCATCAGGGTAGTGCCCAGGACACATTGTCCATCAGATCCCTCATCAGACAAACCAGAGGGAGCTCAGGGTTGGACATCTGTGCCTCCGCCAGAGCAGTACTAACTGCAGAGATGGGAGTTCAATTCATTTCCACATGGGTAAAAGGACCTCTTCCCAAAGGAACAGTAGGCTTATTATTGGGACGCAGCTCTTCTACTCTAAAAGGACTTATGATAAGTCCTGGGGTAATTGATCTCGACTATGAAGGTGAAATAAAAATTATAGCCAGTTCTCCAAAGGGTATATCAGTAATTTCACCAGGAGATAGAATAGCACAGTTACTAATAATACCCAGCCTACATGAAAAATTTTCCAGTTGTACTGTAGAAAGAGGTTCCAAGTGATTAGGCTCCACAGGTGTAGATTGGGCTATGCTTTCTTTAAATTTAGATTCTGACCCCATGCTAAAACTAAATATTCAAGGGCATAAATTTAATGGGCTACTGGATACAGATGCAGACCTTAGCATCATCTGTCGTCAAGAATGGCCAAAACATTGGCCGTTACAACAAGCCACTCAAACGCTTCGAGGCCTAGGAGTGGCGTCTAATCCCCATAGAAGTGCAATGGTATTAGATTGGAAGGATCCTGAAGGATGTGAAGGAACTCTACAGCCATATGTATTGGATCATCTTCCCGTAAATTTATGGGGACGAGATAGTCTTCTGGACTCAGTGATATTTTTTTTCGGATTCAGTATTGCCAGTCAATCGGGTTTTGCCGGCTCCTCAGTCCTGGTCTCAGTGTTGGACGTCCATTGCCTGTCTTCATTGCCTTGTCTTGGCTGTGTCATGTTTCATTGCTTTAACTGTTTGTGTATCTTTCATTATGGGACAGAGCACTTCAATGCCTCTGTCCCTGATCCTTGATCACTGGACCAAAGTCCGCTTAAGGGCTCAGAATTTTCTTTTTCAGTAAAGCCCCAGATGTGGCAGACTCTCTGTGCTTCAGAATGGCCCACCTTTGGATTTGGATTACCCCTAGAAGGATCTTTCTACTTCCCACTAATTTAAAAAAGTCAGAGATATTGTCTTTCAGCCGGGGCCACATAGCCATCTGGATCAACAGCCATATATCTTAACTCAGTGGGAACTCTGCATATCTCCTTTTCCATGGGTGAAGCCTTTCTTGCCCCTGCCCCCACTCTGACTCCTTCCCCCAGGAACTCTCAAATCCTCTGCTCCTCCTCCTCCTACACCCTCTGTTCTCCTTGAGTCACCAGATATCACTCTACTGGACTCTCCTTCCCCTCCTTATCCCCTGCCCTTGTCCCCCAACCTCCAACACCCTCTAAGTGATTCCCCTGCTGCTGACTCAGCCTCTCCTCCATTGGAGGAAGCTATGCCGGCCCAGCGCCCTCCAGATAATTCCCTTGTGGCACACACAGCACCTCTTCCCTTGGAGGAAGCTGACCCGTCTAAAGGAACTCGCTGGCGGTGAATGATTGAAAACCCTGGAACTCTCGGGATGCTCCCCCTCCATCCCTATGGGCCAATGATTGACGATGGCCACGGGGAAAAAATGCAAGCCTACCAGTATTAGCCTTTCTCCTCGTCAGACCTAAATAACTTAAAAAAATTATAATCCCCCTTTTTCTGAGGACCCCACTTGGCTCTCAGGTCTGGTTGAGTCATTGATGTTTTCACACCAGCCTACTTCAGAAGACTGCCAAAAACTCCTAGGGATTCTCTTCATGACAGAGGAACAACAGTGAATCCTCCAGGAAGCTAGAAAAAAATATCCTCAAAAAAGATGTGCGTCCGACACAACTTCCCAACATAATCAAAGGCAGCTTTCCCTTGAACCCACCCAACTGAGACCCCAAAATCTTTGAAGGTAGGGAGCATCTGTCCACTTATCACCGGGCTCTAATAGTGTGTCTCCAAGCAGCCGCTAGCGACAAACTAATTTGGATAAGGTAAGAGAGATTATTCAAGGGCCTGATGAATCTCCCACTATGTTTCTAGAGAGAATTATAGAGGCATATAGGAGATATACTCCTTTTGATCCTCAGGCAGAGAATCAAAAGGCATCTGTCACGATGGACTTTATTGGGCAAACTGGCGTGGATATTAAAACAAAGTTACAAAGCTAGATTGATTACAAGATATGACTTTGAGAGATTTAGTCAGAGAAGTCAAGAACGTATACTATAAGAGAGAAACTGAGGAAGAGAAGGGAGCAAAGGGAGGATAAAAGAAACAAAAGGCAGACTTAGGCGTTGACTAAGGTCCTGGTCACAACAACAAATAGGCCAGAAATTAAGAAACAGGTAGACAAGAAGGGATAACATTGGCCCATGCCAGAGGGCACCCTGCCCTCAGATCAATGTGCCTACCCTAAAGAAAAAAGGACACTGGGCCAAAATTGCCCTAAAAAGCGACAGCCACACCAGCCAGCCATACTGACTCTGGAGGATGACTAAGAAAGTCGGGGCTCAGTTTCCCTCCCCAAGCTCAAGGTAACTTTTGAAGTGTTTCAAAAGTGATTATGGAAATCGAAAATAATGTGTTTGGAAAGAAGTCTCATGAAAAGGTCAGTCAAGAAACATGGATGAATACATGTGTTCTGAAGCACGAAGTGATTTAAAGTGAGACAAATGCCTATAAATTTGCTAACTTGTGGATGAAATATATATTCTATGATGTGCATAAAGTGAATAAATAGTAATGTAGAAGTGTTGAATAAAATTGAACATCAAAATACACATCATGTCCCATAGTAATCTACTTGAATTGATTTTATACAGGGTCAGTTAGTGTAGAAATGTTAGGATATGTTTGCATCATTCAAAGAAGTTAGTTTTCAGTACTAGGAAACAAATATGTATTTCAGGTGGATGAATATTACTGAGAATAATCTTGTGAAAAGTTGATTAAAAATCCAAATACATCAATATGAATGAATTTAGGGAGTGTATAATAAGACACGTGTTATATATATATATATATATATATATATATATATATATATATATATATATATATATATATCACAGACATTAAAAATAGCAATATATATGCCAATTGAAATTCATCATGAAATATATATCATCATCATATCCAAAAATATTCATTTTAATGAATATGGATTTTTATATAAGTTTGTTCAAATAGGAAGCTCACCCATGGGTTGAATTTTCAGTTCCAACAGTGTTTAGGACGAGTGATCACTTCTCACAATTTGTATGTGCCATGTCAGCCACCTCACGAGAATGTACGTGTGACACCAGGTAGGATTCTATATGTGCATATTAAAACACATGTGCTGAATAGGCTACTGTGAAAGGAAGACAGTAATTCGTATATTTGTTAACTTTAAAAACACATGTAGAACTATTTCAATTAAAAATTTACTAGATTTATAACTCCTACCCTATATATTTCAAAAGGCATGTCCAACTATACACAATGCCTCCTCTGAAATGCTTGTATTTCTATTCTGTTTGGGTTATGTTTCTCCATCATATTAGGATTAGTAGTCAGAGTCTAGTAGGGAATGGGTTAGTGTCAGGGATTCACAAAAATCTTTCCACTCTCATTCAGAACAATGCCTAGACATTACCCTCGTCCCAAGTAAGACACAATTAGAGGATAAGAGTTAAAAATTCTGTGAATACATATCTGGAAATGAATATTCTCATGAGTTCACAACCTTGGATGTCGTAAAGGAGTTTCCAAAAGTATGGGACAGGGTAAGCACTCCACAAACATGGAGCTCTGCTGCCCTAAAGACTTCTTGAGAAACTGCCTCTGAGGTTGGGCACTTGATATATATGTTTTCGTAAGGAGCTTTCTTTGTACTGAGACCATCAAAGCTGGGTGTGCATCTATGCGACCTGGAGGACATGGTTTCATATTTTCCAATGAACATGAGGCAGCAGTGCTGAATTCTCTCTATGTAGGTAAACTGTGTCCACTGGGGCCTAAGTGTCTCCGCGTGTGGACTGTGAAGCCATTTGGTCATCCTTCACTTTTCCTGGTGTTTCTTGCTGCTGCACTGGGAGTTTGGTATTTGCTTATGAAGTAAAAAAAAGATCACCTGGGACACAGTGCTTGAGGGAGTTCTGTCACGTGTGGTGGGTCAGGGTCTGCAAGAGAATATACTAACAATGCTTCTATTCCACATAGATTTTCCCCTTGACCACAGCAACATAATTCTCAACATTGCCCTGAAACCTCTCTATATAACAAGATACCATTACATATAAGGGTCTGCTGGCTGCACCATGTCAGTCACAAGGCATTTGGAAGCCAATGGAAGATCAACATGGCCCCACCACAGATGTTTTATCACACACCTCCCCTCCTCTGGTCTAGGCCCACTACTCAGCAGGCTCCAATTTACTGGCATCTCTGTTATACACCATTTTGATGAAACCTAGTCAATCAAGGCACTGTCTGGTATACTCATGATCAGCAACCGGTTTTCCAAATTTTCTCCAGTGCCACCTGGTCATGGAAATTTCAATAATTTTATTGTATTTATCTAGCCATTTTTCACGGATGAAGATGGAGGCACTGTGGATTTCAATTTGTACAGGAACCATTAAATGATGAGAAACCTCATTTCGATGAATGCTCTGTAGAACTGTTAAAGACAAAACTTCCCAGGGAGTGGCCAAAAAGTCACATGAAATCAGACCATTGAGGTCTACAATGTGAGGTCCATGTGTGTTTTGACTGTCACCTATGCCTACCAAGTCCTTCAGAAAAAAAAAATCATGTGGTATCCTGGCTGAGATTCCCAGTGCTCTGTGGAAAGCCACCCTGGGCCTAGATCTCAGTTTCCAAGGGAGACTCTCATGCGTGCCCTCCTAGAATCCCAACACAATTCATGGCACAAGTTCTCTGAGATCAGATCCAGAATGCACTCTCTAAGTGTAATCACACCAGAGTTCAAGCCCATGTGGACCCAGGCATCTCCTTTAACAGCCACACAATGACCACAATTAAACCAAAACACTCCCACATGGCCCTCATCTTTTTCCATATAGATACTCATCATAACCTCTGGCTGGAGGTTTCCATGAGGGGCACATTCCAAGACAGTGTCCAAAATAAGCTCCCTTGCCCCTCATTTGCCTAAAGTCAGGGTGGCCTGGACATACTTCCTGTGAACCCGGAGTGATCAAATAGGCATGCCGTTAATACTGCACCGCTTCTTCAATTTGAGGCCTACTGAGTTAGAGGTATAGATTCTTTATGTAAATTAGAGTCATGAGAAAACCCAAGCACCTTTGCAGGGCTTTGAAGAACTCAATTGACACAAAGGATCCCTATTCTCACTTGATAGAGGTCAGGAACCTCACAGAGGAAAGCGAGACTTTATCCACAATGACTGGTGTATTTGCCATTTTGGTTTTGGATGCACACATGGGATCTTTCTTTAGATCCATCTGGTGCTGAGAATCTAAGTCACAACCTCACACAGGGCCAAGATGCTAATTCAGACACATCCCTTTCCAAAGCAATTAAGCAAAGAGCCACAGGTGATGCCCAATCATTTCCATTTGAAAACTGTTTACTTCAGGCTTCACAAAGGGGTGGCCAGAGCAAGAACTTCCTGACATTCAGTTCATCAGAACAATATATAAGCAAAATGCCCAAAGCAGGGTTTTTCCACTGAGATTTTCCTGGTCACACTGATATCTGAGTTTTTTGAGATGCTCGCCATTCCCTTCAGCTATCCAGTACATGGCCATGTCACAGAGCTTGGAGGTGGTATATATGTTGGACACAAAACCATGATCTTATTCTGTAGAGTGAACAGAGTTCATGAATAAACCTGGAAATTAGGAATGTATTAGGTTATGCCCATCTTTAAGTAAAGCCGCAAACCATTCATAAATTGGGCAGGATGAAATGGGAAGCTTTCTACTAGACAGGACACATCCATTGATGCACTCTCTTTTCTAATGTCTACAACCACGGACACCATGGGATACACAGACATAGAAACACTCTCCTTTTCAAACGACTTACGAGAAACAGTTCACTCCAAACCAAACAAACCACCTTTTTTTCCTATTCTCACAACATGAGACAAAATCACAAACTCACAACCTCACCGACAAAGGCACCTTTTTACCCTAAGTAGGTCTGTGACTCTATGGAGTGTCCTCTGACTGGTGGGCCACACAATGTTCCCCCGAAATGTCCTGTCCTGTCTCAGATATGGTCTCCTTGGCCATCTCTATGAAGTTGTCAGGAGCCAGCGGTGGGCCACTATCTGCTTTTTCAGGAAAGGCCCCTCTTCAGAGCTCTCTTGGCTTTTGGCCATTCTAACATCAGTAGGTACAAAGAAAGACTGACTCTGTCCTTGGTAATTCCAAACAAGTGAACCCACTGGGACTGGTACTGGGACTGGCTCTGTGTGCCTGGCTTCCAGGATCCTAAGTTCAGAGAGTTCCATCACCAAGGGAGTAAGGTGAGGTCACTTCCTTCAGGAACTGAATGAGGTCACTGCCTTGGCAACCACTTTATCCTAACAGTTGCTTCCAAGTGTCTCATTAGATGGAGGCTTCCCCTACTTCCTGTGAAACATTCACAAGTTAGAATGGTATATCAACCATAGGAACCCGGTAATAGCTCTCCACACAGGCCTGGTTTGGTCCATCTCCTCTACATTGAGAAGAGAGGTTCTGATTCAGACACATCCCGTCATCCTGACCAGGTATTTTGCCATGGAAGATTACTTTTGCTTTCTCAGGTCCTCCATAGATGACTACATATTCTCCAGGGATCATTTCTGCATTGAACTTGTGGTTCTCAACAGGTGAAATATCCCCTACATTCCTGTATTGTAAGACCAACTCTGTCCCTGCTCTTCTTTAAATTTACATTGAGGGAACAGTGTATTGTTAGGGTTAATAAAATGTTTGATTTGGGTTAGAAATCATTCTGCTGGATGAATAATGGTATTGGGAACCTGCGATATTTTCAAAAATATAGAGGTGAAATATATAAATGAAAAAAGAAAGTCTAGGTAATTTTGAAAGCCCAGAGGGGCAATGGGCCCTTCATTGGGATACTTAGCTTTGATTTACGTTGTGCACAGATATCTCAGATAAATCGATATACAATGGCATAGGACCTTGTTCCTTTTATGATTAAAATTCGAAGAGAACATCCAGTCAAAAAGGGATAGTAAGTAGGATTAGATAGATATTCGGTAGGTTAACAAAGAAGAGTGAGTATAGGATTTGGAACAAAAGTTCTTTAGCAATAGGGTTTGGGTTAAAGTGTGAAAGTAAATATCAGCACACTTGAAGGGTCAGTCACAATGATGAACAGTGGAAAATATGCAGGAAAGCAGATATCAATAGAGATATTACAAAATCAACAAATGGGCCAAGGACCTGAACAGACACTTCTCAGAAGAAGACATACAATCAATTAATAAGTACATGAAAAAATTCTCACCTTCTCTAGCAGTCAGAGAAATGCAAATCCAAACCACCCTAAGATACCATCTCACTCCAGTAAGATCGGCAGCCATTAGGATGTCAAACAATAATAAGTGCTAGCGAGGATGTGGGGAAAAGGGTACACTTGTACATTGCTGGTGGGACTGCAAAATGGTGCGGCCATTATGGAAAGCAGTATGGAGATTCCTGGGAAAGCTGGGAATGGAACCACCATTTGACCCAGCTATCGCCCTCCTCGGACTATTCCCTGAGGACCATAAAAGAGCATGCTATAGGGATACCGCCACATCAATGATCATAGCAGCACAATTCACAATAGGCAGACTGTGGAACCAACCTAGATGCCCTTCAATAGATGAATGGATAAAAAATAATGTGGCATCTATACACAATGGAGTATTATGCAGCACTAAAAAATGACAAATTCATGGAATTTGCAGGGAAATGGATGGCATTAGAGCAGAATATGCTAAGTGAAGCTAGCCAATCCTTAAAAAACAAATGCCAAATGTCTTCTTTGATTTAAGGAGAGCAATTAAGAACTGAACAGAGGGAAAGAGCATGAGGAAAATATTAACATTAAACTGAGACAAGTGATGGGAGGGAAAGGGAGAGAGAAGGGAAATTGCATGGAAACGGAAAGAACCCTCATCGTTATACGAAATCACATATACGAGGTTGTGAGGGGAAAGGGGGAGAAGGGAGAGAACGGAACAACAACAGATGAGGTAGAGAGGGAAGATGAAAGGGGAGGGGAGGGGGGATAGTAGGGGATAGGAAAGTCAGCAGAATACAACAGTCACTAATATGGCATTATGTAAACATTGTGAATGTGTAACTGATGTGATTCTGCAATCTGTATTTGGGGTAAAAATGGAAATGCATAACTTACTTGAATCAAATGTATGAAAGATGAGAAAAAAAATTAAAAAAGTACTAATTTGGCTCATCGTAACAATAAAAAAAGAGATATTACAAAATCAGGCAAAGTATAAAGTGAGTGATATGATTAGATATTTGCAACAGGGTTGATTTTGAATATATAATCTTAGGAAGAAACAAATATGTAGTCACCAATAGGATTGATATTTGAGAGCATTAGGCAACCTGAACATGGAAGTAATCCATGTTCACTTTCCATTTAGGCTTTAGTACAATAATAAGTGTGAACTTTGCATTTTGTGTCCAGAATATTACTGTGATAAAATGTATATGTAGATTAGGTGACATGAGTATTTCTTTCACCATTTCTGCGAGTAATATTTTGAAGACATATACATAAGTATTGGTTGTACAAAAAGCTGTACCCTGTGTCTATGAATATACAGATAATGCATGAATAGACCATACTGTGAATAAATAGTATAGCTGGTTCCACTTTAAATAATGGATTGAATTGATATTCACAAAGGAGTGGTCTGAGGCAAAAACCTTCCTGAAATTCAGGGCAACAGAACAATAGGTAAACAAAACGCACAAAGCAGGGTTTCTCCACTGAGACTTTCCTGGTCACACTGGTATCTTAGTTTTCTGAGATGCTCGCCTTTCCCTTCAGCTATCCAGTACATAGCCATATCACATAGCTTGGAGGTAGTACATATCTTGGACACAAAACAATGAGGCAATTCTGGAGAGTGTCCAGAATTCAGGATGTAAACAGAAACTTTGAAAGATAGCAGGTGTTTCCCTTCAATAAGGAAAGCTGCAGTCCATTAATAAATCGGGCAGGATGAATGTTGCGAAGCTTTCTCCTAGACAGGACACATCCATTGATGCATTTTATTTTCTAATGTCTACAACCACGGACAGAGTGGGATACACAGACATAGAAGCACTCGCCTTGTCAAAGGACTTACTAGAAACAGTCCACGCCAATTCAAACAAACAGCCTTTCTTACATCTTCTCAGAACTTGAGAAAAAACCATACACACACCTACACCCACAAAGGCACCTCCTTTGTGGAGTGTCCTCTGAATGGTGGGCCATACTATATTCCCCCAAAATGGCCTGTTGTATCTCAAATCTGGTCTCCTTGGCCAACTCTGTGCAGTTGTCAGGAGCCAGCGGTGAACCAATACCTGCTTTCTCAGAAAGGTCTTTCTTCAGAGCTTTCCTGGCATTTGGCCATCCTCACATCTGTTGGTACTAAGAAAGACTGACTCTGTGCTTGGTAAATTGAAACAAGTGAGACCACAGGGACTGGGACTGCGACTGGCTCTGGGTGCCTCTCTTCCTGGATCCCAAGTTCAGAGAGTTCCATCACCAAGGAAGTGAAGTGAGGTCACTTCCTTCAGGAACAGAATGAGGTCACTGCCTTGGCAACCTCTTTGTCCTAACAGTAACTTCTAAGGGTCCCATGAGATGGAGTCTGTCCCTTCTTTCTGTCACACTTTCACAAGTTAGAATGGTATATCAACCATAGGCACCTGGGAAGAGCTCTCCACACAGGCCTGATTTGGTCCATCTTCTCTACATTTAGAAGATAGAGGTTGATTCAGACACATCCATTCATCTTGACCAGGTTGTTTACCATAAAAGATGACTTTTCCTCTCTCAGGTCCTTCATAGCTGCCTATATCTTCTCCAGGAATCATTTCTGCATGGACCTTTGATGTTCTCAGAAGGTGGAAGATCCCCTACATTCCTATATTGTAAGACCAACTCTGTCCCTCCTCTTTTGTAAAGTTAGATTGAGGGAACAGTGTATGTTTAGGGTTAATAACATGTTTGATTTGGGTTAGGAATCTCTCTGCCCCATGAATAATGGTATTGGGAACCTGTGATATTTACAAGAATATATAGGTGAAATGTAAGTATGAAAACAGAAATCTAGGTAAGATTCGAAGTCAGAAGGGCATTGGGTCCTTGAGTGGGATTCTTAGGTTTGAATTATGTTCTGCATATATGTCTCCGACAAATTGAAATACAATGGTTTAGGACCTTATACCTTGGATGATTAATTGTCGAAGAGAACATCGAGTCAAAAAGCAATAGTCAGTAGGATTAGGAAGATAGTCAGTAGGTTTAGAAATAAGAGTGAGTATAGGATTTTGACCAAAATTTCTTTAGCAATAGGGTCTCGGGTAGACATTGAATGTAAATGTCAGCATATGTGAAGTGTCAGACACAATGATGAACTGGGGAATATATGTAGGAAAGCAGATATCAATAGAGATATAAGGAAATCAGGCAAAGTATAAACTGAGTGATAGGATTAGACATTTTCAACAGGCTTGAAGTTGAATATATAATCTTAGAAAGAAACAAATATGTAGTCACCAATAGGATTTACATTTGAGAGCATTAGGCAACATGGATATGGTTGTTTTTAGTAATCCATGCTCACTTTCCATTCAGGCTTTGATACAATCATGAGTATGACCTTTGTTTTTTGTGTCCAGAATACTACTGTGATAAAAAAAGAAATATATATATATATATATATATATATATATATATATATATATATATATATATATATATATATTGATAGATAGATAGATAAGGTGACATGAATATTTCTCCTACCATTTTTGGGAGCAATGTTTTGAAGAGGTATAAATTAGTATTGGGGGAACAAAGAGGTGTACACTGTGTCTATGAATATAGAGATAATGCATTAATAGACCATACTGTGAATAAATAGCATACCTGGTTCCAACTTTAATAATGGATTGAATTGAAATGTGAAAATGTACAGGAAATCTTATATTGATATTCACACATTCATTCCAACCACTTATACATCTAATGGTAATATTAATGTTATGGTTTATCTTGAAGAGTGTGTGGGTTTAGCTTCAAAATTGATTATGGAAATCGAAAATAATGTGTTTGGAAAGAAGTCTCATGAAAAGACCAGTCAAGTAACATGGAGGAATACATGTGTTCTGAAGCAGGAAGTGATTAAAAGTGAAACAAATTCCTATAAATTTGTGAACTTGTGAATGAAATATATATCCTATGATGTGCAAAAACTGAAGAAATAGTAATGTACCAGTGTTGAATTAAAATGAATGTCAAAATAGACATCATGTCCCATAGGAATATACTTGCATTGATGTTAAACTGGGTCAGTTACTGTAGAAATATTAGGATTTGTAAGCACCATTGATTGAAGTTAGTTTTCAGCACTGGGAAACAAATATGTATTTCAGGTAGATGATTATTTCTGAGAATAATCTTGTGAAAAGTTGATTATAAATCCACATACATGAACATGAATGAATTTACGGAGTGTATATAAGACAAATATATTTCATATTTTATAAAATCTGTAGAGTGTATGTGTATATATATATATATATATATATATATATATATATATATAGACAAAAAAACACAAAAATTCATTAAAAAGTATCAATATATATATGCCAATCGTAATTCATCATGTAATATATATCACCCTCAGATGCAAAAATATTTATTTTACTAAACATGGGTTTATGTATAATATTGTTCTAATAGGAAGCTCACCCATAGTTTGGATTTTCAGTTCCAACAGCTTTTAGGAGGACTGATCTCTTCTTACAATTTGTTTCTACCAAGTCAGCCAACTCATAAAAATATACGTGTGATACCAAGTAGGAATCTATATGTGCATATAAAAAGTACATGTGCTGAGTAGGCTACAGAGAAAGGGAGACAGGAATTCACATATTTGTTAACTTTAAAAACGCATGGAGAGAGCTGGGGATGTGGCTCAAGTGGTAGCGCACTCGCCTTGCATGCGTGCGGCATGGGTTCGATTCTCAGCACCACGTGCAAACAAAGATGTTGTGTCCGCCGATAACTAAAAAAATAAATATTGTAGAATTCTCTCTCTCCTCTCTAACTCTCTCTTTAAAAAAAACACATGGAGGACTATTTCAATTAAAAATTGAGTAGATTTATAAAACCGACCCTTTATCATGCAAGAGGGAAGTCCAACTATACACCATGCCTCCTCTGAACTGCTTGTATTTTCATTTTTTTTGTTTATTTTTCTCCATCATATTAGGATTAGTAGTCAGAGTCTAGTAGGGTATGAGTTAGTGTCAGGGATTCAGTATTTCGAATGGAAAATTGGAAAATGGATCAATGTGTATGCAAATGTGTACTACAAAAAAATTTTCCCACTCTCATTCAGAACAATGCCTTGACATTACCTTCACCCCAAGTAAGACACAATTAGAGGAGAAGAGTTAGAAAATCTTTGAATACATATCTGAAATTGAAAATGCTTAGGGTTTACAACCTTGGAGATTGTAGAGGAGTTTCCAAAAGTAAGGGACAGTGTAAAAACTCTACAAACATGGAGATTTGCCTGCCTAAAGACGTCTGGAGAAACTGTCTCTAGGTTGGGCACTTGAAATATATGTTTTTGTGAGGATCTTTAGCTTCCTTTCTAGTGAGACCATCAAAGCTGCGTCTTCATCTCTGTGATCTGGAGGACATGGTTTATAATTTTCCAATAAACATGAAGCAGCAGTGCTGAATTCTCTCTTGTATGTAAACTGTGGCCACTGGGGGCTAAGTGTCTCCCCATATGGACTGCGAAGCCATTTTATCATCCTCCACTTTTCCTAATGTTTCTTCCTGCTGCACTCGGAGTTTGGTATTTGCTTCACGAAATACAAGGAGTTCAACTGGGACACAGTGTTGCTGCGAGTTCTGTCACTTGTGGTGGATCAGGGTCTGCAGGAGAATGCACCAACAGGGCTTGTATACCACATAGGATGCCCCCTTGACCATAGCAACCTGATTCTGAACATTGCACTGAAACCTCTCCATATAACAAGTTGCCTTTACATATAAGGGTCTGCTGGCTGCACCATGTCAGTCACAAGCCATTTGGAAGCCAATGGCAGATCCACATGGCCCCACCTCAGATGCTTTATCACACATTTGCTCACCACTGCTCTAGGCCCACTACTCAGCAGGATCCAAATTATTGAGATCTCTGTTCTACACCATTTTCATCAAAACCAGTCAATCAAGGCACTTTCTGGTACACTCGTGATCAGCAACAGGACATCCAAATGTTCTTCATTGCCACCTGGTCATTGGAATTTCAAAAATTTCATGGTATTTATCTAGCCAATTTTCAATTATGAAGTTGGAAGCACTATGGCTTTCAAATCATTCAGGAATCATTCAATGGTGAGGAAGCTCATTTCAATGAAAAATTTGAAGAACTCTCACAGGCAAGGCTTCCCAAAGAGTGGCCTAAAAGTCACATGAATCCAGGCCCATCGAGGTCTACAATTGAGGTCCATGTGTGTTTTGACTAGCAAATATGGCTTCCAAGTCTTTCAGAAAAAAATAATTTGATATCCTGGCTGAGATTCCCAGTGCTCTGTGGAAAGCCACCCTAGGACTAGATCTCAGTTTCCAACGGAGACTCTCATGCATGGCCTCCTAAATTCTTAACACAATTCATGGCAATACTTCTTTGATGATTGATCCAGAACTGAGTGTTTAAGGGGAATGACACCAGAGTTCAAGCCCAGGTGGATCCAGTCATCTCTTCCAACTGCCACACGAATGACTACAATTAAAACCAAAACACTTTCACATGGTCCTCACCTTCTTCCAGAGAGACACTCATCATTACCTCTGGCTGGAGTTTTTCATGTGGGACGCATCCCAAGAGAGTGTCCGAAATAATCTTCCTTGCCCCTCATTTGCCTAAAGTCAGGGTGGCATGGTCACCCTTCCTGTGAACCTGGAGTGATCCAATAGGCCTGCTTCTCCAATTTGAGGCCTACTGACTCTCAGGGATAGATTCTTTAAGTGATTTGGAGTCACAAGAAAACACAAGCACCTCTGCAGTTCTTCAAAGAACTCATTTGACCTAAAGGATCCCTATTCTCACTTGATAGAGATCAGAATCCTAACAGAGGAAGGCAAGAGACTCATCAACAATGACAGATTTTTGGCCATTTTGGTTTTGATTTCACACATGGAATCTATCTTTAGATCCATCATGTGCTGAGAATCTAAGCCACAACCTCATACAGGGCCAAGAGGCTGATTTAGACACATCCTTTTACAAGCAATTAAGCAAAGAGCCACAGGTGATGCCCATTCATTTCCATTTGAAAACTGTTTTCTTCAGGCTTCACAAAGGGGTGGCCTGAGGCAAAGATCTTCCCGACATTCAGGACAACAGAACCATAGGTAAGCAAATGAACCAAAGCAGGGTTTCTCCACTGAGAATTTCCGGGTCACACTGATATCTGAGTTTTCTAAGATGTTCCCATTCTCTACAGCTATCAAGTATATGGACATGTCTCAGAGCTTGGAGGTGGTACATATCTTGGAAACAAAACCATGAGACTATTCTGGAGAGTGGCCAGAATTCAGGAAGAAAACAGGAACTTAGGAATTTAGTAGGTGTTGCCCATCCATAAGGCAAACCAAAGTCCATTCTTCAATTAGGCAGGATGAATGCTGGGAAGTTTTCTACTAGACAGGACACATCCTTTGATGCCTTCTCTTTTCTAATGTCTACAACCACGGACACAGTGGGATACTCAGACTTAGAAACACTAGCCTTGTCAAACGACTTACTAGAAACAGTCCACTCCAACCCAAAAAAACTGCCTTTCCTACCTATTCTCAGAACATGAGAGAAAAGCACAAACTCACTGAACACCCACAAAGGCACCTCCTTAACCCAAGTAGGTCTGTGACTATCTGGAGTGTCCTCTAACTGGTGGGCCATACTATGTTCCCCTGAAATGGCCTGTCCTTTCTCAGATCTGATCTCCTTGGCCAACACTGTGAAGTTGTCAGGAGCCAGCGGTGAACCAATACCTGCTTTCTCAGGAAAGGCCCCTCTTCAGAGCTCTTCTGCCATTTGACAATCCTCATATCAGTCGGTACCAAGGAAGACTGACTCTGTCCTTGGTAAATCCAAACAAGTGAGACCACTGGGACTGGGACTGGGACTGGCTCTGGGTGCCTGGCTTCCTGCATCACAATTTCAGATTTTTTGATCACCAAGGAAGAGAGGTGAGGTCACTTTCTTTAGGAACTGAATGAGGTCACTACCTTGGCCACCACTTTGTCCTAACAGTTGCTTCGAAAGGTCCCATGAAATGGAGGCTGCCCCTACTTCCTTTGACACTTTCACAAGTTAGAATGGTATATCAACCATAGGCACCTGTAAACAGCTCTCCACACAGGCATGGTTTCATCAGTTCTCTACATTAAGAAAGGAGAGGCTGATTCAGACACATCCCTTCATACTGACCCTGTTGTTTGCCATGGAATATGACTTTTCCCCTCTTAGGTCCTTCATAGCTGCCTGCAACTTCTTCAGGGTATAATTTCTGCATGGTCCTTTGATGTTCTCAGCAGGTGGAAGATCCCCTACATTACTGTATTGTAAGATAAACTCTGTCTCGGCTCTTCTGTAAAGTTAGTTTGAGGGAACAATGTATGGTTAGGCTTAATAACATGTTTCATTTGAGTTAGGAATCATTCTGCTTAATGAATAATGGTATTGGAAACTTGCGATATTTACAAGAATATATTGGTGAAATATAAGTTTGAAAACAGAAATCTAGATAAGATTTGAATCCAGGAAGGCCATTGGGCTGTTGATTGGGATACTTAGCTTTGAATTATGTTCTGCACAGATGTCTCAGATAAATCAATATACAATGGCATAGGACCTTGTACCTTGGATGATTGCTTGTCGAAGAGATCATCCAGTCAAAAAGGGATAGTCTTTAGGATTAGGAAGATAGTCGGTATGTTAGAAAAAAGAGTGAGTATAGGATTTGGACCAAAAGTTCTTTAGCAATAGGGTTTCGGATAAAGAGTGAATGTAAATGTCAGCACATGTGAAGAGTCAGTCACAATGATGAACTGGGGAAAATATGTAGGAAAGCAGATATCAATAGAGACATTAGGAAATCAGGAAAATATAAAGTGAGTGATAGGATTAGTCATTTTCAACAGGGTTGAGGTTGAATATATTATCTTAAGAAGAAACAAATATGTAGTCACCAATAGGATTGATTTGAGAGCGTTAGGCAACCTGGATATGGATGTGTTTAGTAATCCATGCTCACTTTCCATTTAGGCTTTGGTGAAAGGTTAATAAAATAGGTACTTGTTACTTACTGTTTTTCTGTATGCTTAACAAAACACTGTTGAAGTCTTGAGGACTGTTTGCTAATCTTGTTTCCAGAATGTGCTGTCCCCAACTGCCAAACTGCAAATGTATACCCTCACCCGTTTGCACGCAAACCACCCACTTGCCCTGACCCATCAATAAACTTCCCTCCCTGCCCTCTCCAAGGAAAGCATATAAGCTCTGCTTAAGCTGTTCTCATTGCTCTCTGCTCTATTCAAGTGAGCTCTGAGCCCCAGAATGCTGGACCCATAATAAACCATTTACTGTTGCATGAGACATTCCTCTGGTGGTCTCTTCCTCTGATGCTTGCCCGACCTTTACATCTGGAGGCACGAGCAAGATCCGGCAGCGGCGGATGAAAGATCCCCAAGGGGCTCCTTTCAGGGTAAGTAAGGGAACTCTTTTTGGTTTTAGGTTTCAGGTTAGGGCTTGGCAAAATGGCTATTGGTGATGAGCGTGAGCTCTCTCTGACAGAGGCTGACATACGTGTCACAGAGCCACAGGCCACGTCCCTGGGGATGCCCCAGAGGACTCAGGAAATCGAGGAACAATAGTCTCCTTGACTCAGTGATATTTTGCTTCGGATTCAGTATTGCCAGCCCATCAGGTTTTGCCGGCTACTCAGTCCTGGCCTCAGTATTGGACGTCCATTGCCTGTCTTTATTGTCTTGTCTTGTCAGTGTAGTGTGTGATTTCTTTCACTGTTTGTGTATCTCTCATTTTGGGACAGAGCACTTCAACACCTCTCTTCCTGACCCTTGATCACTGGACCAAAGTCTGCGCAAGGCCCAGAATCTTTCTTTTTCAGTAAATTGCTGTACCTGGCAGACCCTCTGTGCCTCAGAATGACCCACCTTTGGAGTTGGATAGCCCCTAGAAACATCTACTTCCCACTAATTTGAAACGTCAGAGATTTTGTCTTTCAACCGGGGCCACATAGACATCCAGATCAACAGCCATATATCTTAACTTTGCAGGACCTCTGCAAATCTCCTCCTACATGGGTGAAGCCTTTCTTTGTCTCTGTGCCCACTCCTACTCCTTCCACCATGATTCTATCTCACAAACCCTGTGCTCTTCCTCCTCCAACCTCTGTTCTCCCTGAGTCTCAAGACTCTACTGGACTCTCCTACCCTTCTTATCCGCTGCCGTCATCCACCAACCCCCAACAACCTCTAAGTGATTCCTTTGCTGCTGACTCAGCCTCTCCGCCATTGGAGAAAGCTAGGCCAGCCCAGCGCCCACCAGATGACTCCCCCTTGTCACACACACAGCCCCTCCTTCCCTGGAGGAAGCTGGCCCGGCTAAAAGAACTCAAAGAACTCCCTGGCGTTTTCACACCTGCCTACTTGGGATGACTGCCAACAAATCCTAGGGATTCTCTTCATGACAGAGGAACGAGAGAGAAACTTTCTGGAAGCTAGAAAAAAATATCCTCGGACCAGATGGGTGACCAACACAACTTCCCAACATAATCAAAGCCAGCTTACCCTTGAACTGACCCAACTGGGACCCCGACACCTTTGAAGGCAGGGAGCATCTGTCCACTTATTGCCGGGCCCTAATAGTGGGTTTCCAACCGGCCGCATGCAACCAAATAATTTGGCCAAGGTAAGAGAGATTATTCAAGGGCCTGATGAATATCCCTCTATGTTTCTAGAGAGAATTATGGAGGCATATAGGAGATATACTCCTTTCGATCTTCAGGCAGAGGATCAAAAGACATATGTCATGATGGCCTTCATTGGGCAAGCTGATCTGGATATTAAAAGAAAGTTACAATACTTAGATGGATTACAAGATATGACTTTGAGAGATTTACTCAGGGTAGCCGAGAAAGTATCCTATAAGAGAGAAACAGAGAGAACGAAAGGGAGCAAAGGGAGGATGACAGATGAAAAAGACAGATGAAGGTATTAACTAAGGTCCTGGTCACAACAATAAATAGGCCAGAAATTAAGAAACAGTGAGACAAGAAGCGATACCTGGGTCCCCACCAGAGGCCACCCTTGGCCTCAGATCAATGTACCTACTGTAAAGAAAAAGGACACTGAGCCAAAAAGTGCCCTAGAAAGAGACAGCCACGCCAGACAGCCTTTCTGACTCTGGAGGTTGACTGAGAATGTCAGGGCTCAGATCCCTTCCCCGAGCTCAGGGTAACTTTTGAAGTGAAGGGGACCCCATAAACTTTGAAGTGGATACAGCAGCAGTATACTCAGCCCTTAAGGCCCCACTGGGCCCTCTATCAAATAAAAGGTCTCTAGTTCAAAGGGCTAACAGCAGTAAATATCAGACTTAGACAACTAAGAGGACCATGGACATGGGCAAAGGAAAAATCCAACATTCCTTCCTAGTAATCCCAGAATGCCTGGCCCCATTGATGGGCAGAGATCTGCTCAGTAAGCTCCGGGCCGAAACAACTTTTAACCCCGAAGGCCCCAAAATGAAATTTCTAAATCCTTCATTAAAAACTCCTATAGTCATGGCTTTATAAATGTCAGTCGAAGATGAACATCCACTTTTCACACACCCCAAGAATGATCAAACAGGCAAGCTACCCCAGAAATGGATAACAGATTACCCAGATGCCTGGGCAAAAATTGTTGGGTTAGGCCTAGCCATGAAACAACCTCCAAGAACAGTGGAGTTAAAAACCTCAGCCTCCCCAATCAATGTCAAACAACATCCTCTGAGCAAAAATGCTAAAGATGGGTTAAGGCCCCATATTCAGAAATATCTGGCTTTAGGGTCCTAAGGCCCTGTCAATCGGCCTGGAACACTCCCCTGCTACCAGTAAAAAATCCAGGAACTGGGGACTATCCCCGTTCAAGACCTAAGAGAGATCAACAACAGAGTGCAGGGCATTCACCCCACGGTAAATAATTTGTACAATCTGCTTATCACTCTGAACCCTGAGTAGAAATGGTATGGACATAAAGATGCTATCTTTTGCATGCCTCTGCATAAAGACAGTCAGTTTCTGTTTGCTTTTGAGTGGGTAGACCCAGAAACCGGAACGTATGGTAAACTAACATGGACTAGACTCTCACAGGGGTTCAAAAACTCCCCCACTCTCGTTGATGAAGCCCTCCACAGAGATGTCAACAACTTCAGAACTATGCACCCCGAAGTCACCCAGCTTCAATACGTGGATGACCTGCTACTGCAGCCAACACCAAGGAAAACTGTGAGTCTGGGAACCAAGCACTACTATGTAAGCTTGCTCAACTCGGGTATAGAGCTTCTTCCAAAAAACCCCAAATTTGCCAGCAAGAAGTAGTCTTCCTGGGCTATTCCCTTAGAGGTGGTAAACGTTGGCTCACTGAGCCCAGAAAACAAACGGTTGTGCAGATACCCCCCCCCCAGCAGCAGACAACACAAAGAGTTTCTTGGGACTACTCGGTTTTGCAGGTTATGGATTCCTGTGTTTGCGTCCTTAACTTCTCCTTTATACCCGCTTTTAAAGGGAGATGCCCAATTCCAATGGACCCCTGAGCACCAGCAAGCTTTTGATAACATCTTACGACACTGGCACTGAACTCCTCAACTTCACTGAGCCAAGCCTGCAATTTCAGAAAGCCCTACACTACGTTAAAAATGTACATCAATTCACACACCTTGGTCCAAAGAAACTGCAGGCATTCCTGAAGGATCAAGAACAGAGTTTTCCACTAACCGACTCACAGCGAAAGGACATAACTGAACAGGTAACAAAACCCTGTCCGTTCTGTCAATAGAACAATTACCCTTCCAAGCTTCCTGCAGGAAAGCACCTATGAGCAACCAGACCAGGAAATTCTGGGAAGTGGACTTTACTGAAATTTAGCCAGCAAGGTATGGACTTCAATATCTCCTAGTGTTTGTAGATATATTTTCAGGATGGATTGAAGCCTTCCCCACAAAAAAAAAGGCACAAATGGTGGTAGAAAATCCTGAAAGATATTTTTCTATGATACGGCCTACCTAAGGTAATAGGGTCTGATAATGGACCGGCTTTCATGGCCCAGGTAAGTAAGGGGTTAGCCAGGATCCTGGGGATAAATTGGAAGTTACATTGTGCTTATAGACCCCAGAGCTCAGGACAGGTTAAAAAAATTAATAGAACCATTAAAGAGACCTTAACGAAATTAAGCTTAGAGAGGGCATCAAAGATTGGACTATGCTCCTGCCTTATGCACTGTTTCATGCAAGAAATACTCCCTCTGTTTCTTTGTGTAACCTCACCTCCTATGAAATTCTCTATGGGGCCCCTCCTCCAGTAAGGACCTAACCACAACTCTAAGACCTACCGATCCCTTCCACACCCCCTTGCTTGACAAACTTAAAGCTATTGAAATAACTCAGGGATACCTGTCAAAACAGCTGGCCACTGCCTACCAACCTGGTGAAGAGGAGACTCCACATCGATATCAAAAAAGAGACTTCATCTACATAAGATGACATCAGGTGTCATCCCTGGAACCCCGCTGGACAGGACCATACCAGGTGCTACTTATAAAACCTACAGTGGTAAAGGTAGACGGAATCACTTCCTGGATCCTAATTCTCATCTCAAGCCTGTGCCCTGTCCAGACTCTGGCTTGAAAGTGGAAAAGACTGGTAACCCTTTCAAATTGTATATTTGCCATGTTGATAAGGCTATAGACTCTCCCCTTGGCCACCACTAGTCCTAACCATCATCAGCCCATTCAGCAGCGATGGCTGATCACAAATCCTATTAGACAAGAAGTATGGTCTGTCTCACATACAGCCCCCTTAGGGACCTGGTGGCCAACTCTCCACTCAGCTGGGTATACCTCTTTCCAATTGGGATATCTCTGATGAAGAGGATCCCACTAAAATTTCATTAAATTTCTCCCGTACCATAGATAATGGAAACAAACATTATGGATGTAGGGACACGCAAGCCTGATGCAGGTTGGCTAGCCTAGATTACTATGTTTGCCCGGTGGACTATCAAAGCCACAAACAACCACGGCTGTGTGGGGGAAAAGCCGTCTTCTTCCGTAAGTCATGGGGATGTGAGCATACAGGGGCTGCCTGGTGGAACCCAAAATCCTCATCAAATTCAGTTCACAGCATTGGCCATATTACCAATTAGACAACCAAAACCGATGGCCCCCAGAGGGGTCTCTAGATCCTCAAATTCTGTGTGACTATTTCAACTTCGGCAAGTGCTCAAAAGGATTGAAGAAAATTCCCCTATGTGTAGACCTTTTCCCTCCTTTGCTCACATCACGAAATATGTTTCTCCAATAGATCCTTCTGCTCCAGATTCTCTGCTGTCACTCTCACATCAACAACCTGATTTCTCCCCTCCAATTACTAGATCAAAACCCCAAACCTCCGCTGGTTCTCAGACCATTGCCCCCATGCTGAGGCAGCAGGTACTGAGGTACCCTTCCACCCACTCACTCCTCTCTTCTCCTGTCAGTGCCCACACCGGGTCCCACCAGGTCCTCTTACCAGCTAACCCAAAGCTCAAACCAGCTGAGGAGTGCCCTCAGACGCCTATCCAAGATGTAATGAAAATGGCCTTTAAAGTTGCTTTGTCATCACTAAAAACAGGTTACTAAAAATTTAAAGTCCCTCACAGGCTTTTTAGATACTCATTCCTGTCTTCCCATCTGCTCTACCTGTTCTACTGCTCAAGTTTTGTTGCCAGGAAAATCCCAAACCCTTTTCCCATTATTCTTTTATATCTCTTTTTCCTCATTCTCAGAACCACAGAACTGCTCTCACCCCCCGCCTTCCCCGTCTTCCCCTCTGTACCAGGCCCACAGAAAAATCTTAAATGGCCTTCTCCAGAAGTCTTCATCGTGGCTGACTTTAGGACTTTCAGCAACAAAGTCCCTATAAAAGAGTTCAGTGTAGATAAACTTCCTCTTTTCGTGTTGCTCTGTTATACTTGGCCACTGGCTGGAAAAATCAGCCCTTCTAAGCTAGACACCCCCTTACTAGTTTTTCACAAAATATGTGAACAAGGCCTCTGGCCATGAGCTGAGGCTTCCAGAGATGGCTACATTTCCAAGATAAAGAAGTTACCAACTGGGCTCCATAGTAACAGCTGGCAGGGAGAAAATAAAAGAGAAGAAAAAAGCTCTCCCCCTCCCAGGAGTCCTTAATAAGTTATCTTTCCCAGAGAAGAGGAAAATAAAAACAGAACCAAAAACTGCTTTTTGTGAACTTCTGCAGACTGTGAATTTCTGAGTCTTTTCCCTTACATGTTGGGTACAAAATTCTGAAACTACCTAAACTTGGGATTCAGGGGATTAATTGATTACAACAGAAGCAATGCCCTCTATATCCGGTTGCAACCAAATAGGACTGTTTCCCTGTCTTTGGTGCTATCTTAGGTGCCTTGCCTTGTCCATACCTACAACAGTATAATTCTATATACTTAAACATTGTTTATTCATAAAATTATCAACAGATGTGATTAATTATGTAATGGTGCAGATGTTTCCCCGAGTGCTCTATCATGAGGCAGGATCATTTAAATTTAAAATAGGGGGGCATACAACCCGGTTCCGCTGGCAACCTGTATCCTTCACTTTAGCCATCCTATGAGGAATAGTAGTTGCTGCAGAGAAGGGCACAGGAACCACTGCCCTAATCCATGGGACACAACAAATGACCCAATTAGAAGCAGCAATAGACCAAAACTTATAGATATTAAAAAACCACCATCACAGCTTTACAAGAATCTTTAACCTCTCTCTCTGAAGTTGTTTTACAGAACAGGCGAGGGTTCGACCTCCTCTTCATGAGAGAAGGGGCCTTTGTCCTGCATTGAGGGAAGAATGTTGTTATTATGCCTACCATACTGGAGTTGTAAAAGAATCTATGATTAAATTAAGAAGATGCATTGAAGAGCATCAACAAGAGAGAGAGGCCCAAAAAGGGTGGTTTGAGTCTTGGTTCACTGAGTCCCCCTGGGTAACTATGCTTTTATCAGCCCTGGCCGGTCCATTAATAATCCTCACATTATTGCTAACTGTAGGACCCTGTTTGCTCAACCGTGTAGTTTCCTTTCTCCAAGCTCAAATTGGACAAGTTAAACTTATGGTAATCAGAAATCAATATACCACACTAGCAGACATAAAATGTGACATCCTCAATGATCACTATTATAATTTAATGTAACCAAAAGAAAGTGGGGAATGAAAGGTAAATAAAATAGGTAATTGTCACTTCCAGTTTTACGGTATGCTTAACAAAACACTGTTGATATCTTGAGAACTGTTCGCTAATCTTGTTCCCTGAATGTTCTGTACCAACTGCAAAACTGCAGAATGTACTCCCTCACCCATTTGCACGCAAACTGCCCACTCGCGCTGACCCATCAATAATCTTCCCTCCCTGCCCTCTCCAAGGAAAGTATATAAGCTCTGCTTAAGCTGTTCTCAGGGCTCTCTGCTCTATTCAAGGGAGCTCTGAGCCCCAGCATGTTGGACCCCCATAAACTTTTGGCTGTTGCATTAGACAGTCCCTGGTAGTCTCTTCCTCCGATGCTCGCCTGACATTTACATTGGTAAAATAATAAGTGTGACCATTGCTCCTGTGTCGAAATGTACAAATTATTATTGGGGGTACAAATAGGTGTACCCTGTGATATGAATATAGAGATAATGCATGAATAGACAATACTGTGAATAAATAATATAATGGATTCCAAATTTAATAATGGATTCAATTGATATCTGAAAATATACAGGAAATCTTATATTGATATACATACATTCATTCCAACCAGTTAAACATCTAAACGTTATATTAGGATTATGATTTATCATGAAGAGTGTGTGAGTTTTGCTTCAAAATTGATTATGGAAGTTGAAAATAATGTGTTTGGAAAGAAGTCTCATGAAAAGACCAGACAAGAAACCTGGAGGAATCCATGTGTTCTGAAGCAGGAAGTTATTGAAAGTGAAACAAATGCCTATAAGTTTGCTAACTTGTGGATGAAATATATATCTTATGATGTGCATAAATTGAAGAAATAGTAATGTAGCAGTGTTGAATAAAAATGAATGTCAAAATACACATCATGTCCCATAGTAATCTACTTGCATTGATGTTAAACTGGGTCAGTTTCTGTACAAATTTAGTATTTGTATGCAACGTTAACTAAAGTTAGTTTTCAGTACTGGTAACGAATATGTATTTCAGGTGGATGAATATTTCTGAGAATAATCTTGTGAATACTTGATTATAAATCCATACACATGAACATGAATGAATTTAGGGAGTGTATATAAGACACATATATTTCATATTTTGAAAAATCTGGAGATATATATATATATATATATATATATATATATATATATATATATATATATACAAAAAACACACATGCAGAGACATTAAATTACCAATATATATGCCAATCGAAATTTATCATGAAATATATATCATCACAGATGCAAAAATATTTCTTTTACTGAACATGGATTTATGTTTAATGTTGTTCAACTAGGAAGCTCACCCATAGGTTGAATTTTAAGATCCAACAGGGTTTAGGAGGAGTGATCTCTTCTCATAATTTGTATCTGCCAAGTCAGCCACCTCACAAGAATGTACATGTGATACCAGGTAGGATTCTATATGTGCATATAAAAATACATGTTCTGAATAGGCTACAGGGAAAGGGAGACAGGAATTTATATATTTATTAACTTTAAAAACACAAGGAGAACTATTTCAATTAAAAATTAACTAGATTTATAACACCTACCCTTCATAATGCAAATGGCAAGTCCAAATATACACCATGCCTCCTTTGAACTGCTTGTATTTCTATTCTGTTTGGGTTAGTTTTCTCCATCATATTAGGATTAGCAGTCAGAGTCTAGTAGTTTATGAGTTAGTGTCAGGGATTAAGTATTTCAAATGGAAAATTGAAAAATGAATCCAATGTGTATGCATATCTGTGCTACACAAAAGTCTTCCCACTCTCATCCACAACAATGCCTTGACATTAACTTCGCCCCAAGTAAGACACAATTAGAGGAGAAGAGTTAGAAAATCTGTGAATGCATATGTGGAATGGAATATACTCAGGATTTCACAAACTTGGAAGTGGTAGAGCAGTTTCCAAAAGTAAGGCACATGGTAAACACTCCACAAACATGGAGTTCTGCTGGCCTAAAGACTTCTTGATAAACTGCCTCTGAGGTTGGGCACTTGAAATATATGTTGTTGTCAGTAGCTTTAGCTTACTTTCTAGTGAGACCATCAAAGCTGGGTCTGCATCTATGTGACCTGGAGGACATTGTTTCTAATTTTCCAATGAACATGAGGCAGCAGTGCGAATACTCTCTTTGTAGTTAAACTATGGCCACTGGGAGCTAAGTGACTCACCGTGTGAACTGTAAAGCCATTTGGTCCTCCTCCACTTTTCGTGGTGGTTCTTGCTGCTGCACTGGGACTTTGGTATTTTCTTCATGAAATACAAGGAGATCAACTGGGACACAGTGCTGGAGGGAGTTCTGTCACGTGTGGAGGTCACGGTCTGCATGTGAATGCACCAACCAGGATTCTATCCCACATGGGTTGCCCCTTTGTCCATAGCAACCTGATTCTGAACATTGCCTTGAAATCTCCCTATACAAAAAGATGCCTTTACATGGAAGGTTCTGCTGGCTGTACCATGTCATTCACAAGCCATTTGGAAGCCAGTGGCAGATCCACATGTCCCCACCACACGTTTTATCACACACCTTCACACCACTTCTCTAGGCCCACTAATTTGCAGGCTCCAACTTACTGGCATCTCTGTTCTACACAATTTTCATGAAACCTAGTCAGTCAAGGCACTGTCTGATACACTCATGATCAGCAATAGGACATCCAAAGATTCTCCAGTGCCACCTGGTCATGGGAATTCCAAAAATTTCATGGTGTTTATCTAGCCATTTTTTTGAGGATGAAGTTGGAGGAACTGTGGTTTTCAAAAACCATTAAATGTTGAGGAAGCTCATTTCAATGAAACTCTGGAGAACTCTCATAGGCAAGGCTTCCCAAAGAGTTGTCAAAAGGTCACATGAAGCCAGTCCAATTGAAGTCTACAATGTGAGGTACATGTGTGTTTTGACTCTCAGCTATGGCTGCCAAGACTTTAAGAAGAAAATCATGGATTATCTTGGCTGAGATTCCCAGTGCTCTGTGGCCTTGATCTAAGTTTATAAGGGCTACTCTCATGCGTGGGCTCCTAAAATCCCAACAAAGCTCATGGCAGTACTTCTCTGAGGTCAGTTCCAGAATTCAGTCTCTATAGGGATTCACACTAGAGTTCAAGCCCAGGTGGACCCAGTGATTTCTTCCAATCGCCACACAAATGACCAAAATTTAAACGAAAACACTCCCATATGGCCCTCATCTTTTCCAAATAGACACTCATCATAACCTCTAGCTGGAGGTTTCTATGAGGGGCGCTGGACAAGACAGTGTCCAAAATAAGCTCACTTGCCCGTCATTTGCCTAAAGTCAGGGTGGCCTGGAAACCCTTCCTCTGAACCAGGAGTGATCAAATAGGCCTACCATTATTACTGTTCCACTTCTCCAATTTGAGGCCTACTGACTGTGGGGTTTAGATTCTTCATGTGGATTGGGGTCATGAGGAAACCCAAGCACCAATGGGCTAGACTCTGAAGGGCTTTGAAAAACTCATTTGACCCAAAGGATTCCTATTCTCACCTTATGGAGGTCAGGAAACTTACAGAGGAAGGCGAGAGACTTCATCCATAATGAGTACTCTTTTGGCCATTTTGGTTTTGGATGCACACATGGCATCTTTCTTTAGATCCATCAGGTGCTGAGAATCTAAGCCACAGCCTCACACAGGGCCAACAGGCTGATTCAGACACATCCCTTTCGAAATCAATTACTCAAAGAGGGACAGGTGATGCCCATTCATTTACATTAGAGAACTGTTTTATTCAGGCTTCACAACGGGGTGGCCTTAGGCAAAGACCTTCCTGATATTCAGTGCTATAGAACAATAGGTAAGCAAAAGTCCCAAAGCAGGGTTTCTCCACTGAGACTTTCCTGGTAACATTGATATCTGAGTTTTCTGAGATTCTCGCCATTCCCTTCAGCTATCCAGTACATGGCCAAGTCACAGAACTTGGAGGTGGTACCTATCTTGGTCACAAAATCATGAGCCTATTCTGGAGAGTGGCCAGAATTCAGGAAGAAAACAGGAACTTAGGAAGATTTCAGGTCTTGCCCACAAATAAGGCAACCCTCTGTCCTTTTATAAATTGGGCAGCGTGAATGTTGGGAAGCTTTCTCCTAGACAGGACACATCCATTGATGCATTTTCTTTTGTAATGTCTACACCCACGGACACAGTGGGATACACAGACATAGAAACACTTGCCTTGTCAAATGACTTAATAGAAACAGTCCACTCCAAACCAAACAAACCAACTTTCCTACCTATTCTCAGAACATGAGACAAAACCACAAACCCACACTCATTCCCACAAATGCACCTCCTTCCCCCAAGAAGGTCTGTTACTAACCGGAGTGTCCTCTGCCTGGTGAGCCATTCTTTGTTCACCCGAAATGGCCTGTCTGTTCTCAAATCTGGACTCCTTGGCCCACTCTGTGAAGTTGTCAGGAGCCAGCTTTGAGCCGCCACTACCTGCATTCTCAGGGAAGACACCTCTTCAGATTTTTTCTGGCATTTGACCATCTTCACATCTGTAAGTACCAAGAAAGACTGACTCTTTCCATGATAAATCCAAAAAAGTGAGATCTCTGTGACTGTTACTGGGCCTGACCCTGGGTGCCTGGTTTCCGGGATCCCAAGTTCAGAGAGTTCCATCACAAAGAAGTGAGGTAGGTCACTTCCTTCATGAACTGAATGAGCTCACAGCCTTGGAAAACACTTTGTCCTAACAGTTTCTTCCTAAGGTCCCATGAGATGGAGGCTGCCCCTACTTCCTGTGACACTTTCACAAGTTAGAATGGTATATCAACAATAGGTACTGGGGGAGAGATCTCCACACAGGGTTGGTTTGGTCCATTTTGTCTACATTAAAATGTGAGAGGCTTATTCAGACACATCTCTTCATCCTGACCAGGTTGTTTGCCATGGAAAATGACTTTTGCTCTCTCAGGTCCTTCATAGCATTCTATATCTTCTTCAGGGATAATTTCTGCATGGATCTTTGAGATTCTCAGCAGGTGGAAGATCCCCTAAATTCCTGGATTGTAAGACCAACTCTATCCCTGCACTGCTGTAAAGTTAGATTGAGGGAACAGTGTATGGTTAATGTTATTATCATGTTCTATTTGCGTTAGGAATCATTCTGCTGGATGAATAACGGTATTGGGAACCTGAGATATTTACAAGAATATATAGGGGAAATATAAGTATGGAAACAGAAATCTAGGGAAGACTTGAAGCCAAGTAGGACTTTGGGCCCTTGAGTAGCATACTTTGCTTTGAATTATATTCTGCACAGATGTCTCAGATAAATTGATATACAAAGAAATAGGATCGTATACACTAGATGATTGAATAACATACAGAATATCCAATAAAAAAGGGATAGTCTGTAGGATTAGCAAGATAGTCAGTAGGTTTAGAAAGAAGAATGAGTATAGGATTTGTACCAAAAGTTCTTTACAAATAAGGTTTCGGGTAGAGAGTGAATGTAAATGTCAGCACATGTAAAGAGTCAGTCACAATGACGAATTGGGGAAAATATGTAGGAAAGCAGATATAAATAGAGACATTAGGAAGTCAGTAAAAGTATGAAGTGTGTAATTTGTTTAGACATTTTCAACGGTTTGAGTCTGAATATATAACCTTAGGCAGAAACTAATATGTTGTCACAAATTGGATTGACTTTTGAGAGCATTAGGTAACCAGGACATGGATGTTTTTATTAATCCATGCTCACTTTTTATTTAGGCTTTGGTAAAATCATAAGTGTGACCTTTGCATTTTGTGTCCAAAATATTATTGTGATAAAATGTATATGTAGATCAGGTGACTTGAGTATTTCTTCCACCATTTCTGTAGCAATATTTTGTAGATGTATAAATTACTATTGAGGGTACAAATAGGTGTACCCTGTGTCTATGAATATGCAGATAATGCATGAATAAACCATACTGTGTGTAAATAATATAACTTGCTCTACTTTAAATAATGGATTGAATTGATATCTGAAAATATAAAAGAAATCTCATATTGATATACAATCATTCACTGCAACCAGTTATACATCTAATGGTAATATTATGGTTGTGGTTTATCCTGAAAGGTGTGTGAGTTTTGTTTCAAAGTGATTATGGAAATCAAAAATAATGTGTTTGGAAAGAAGTCTCATGAAAAGAATAGTCAAGAAACCTGTAAGAATACATGTGTTCTCAAGAAGGAAGTGATTGAACATTATATATCATACTATATATAATGTGCATAAACTGCAGAAATAGTAATGTACCAATGTTGAATAAAAATGAACATCAAAATACACATCATGTCCCATAGGAATCTAATTGCATTGATGTTAACCTGGGTCAGTTACTGTAGAAATATTAGGATTTTTATGCACCATTCACTGAAGTTACTTTTCAGTACTAGGAAAAAAGTATGTATTTAAGTTGGATGAATATTTCTGAGAATAATCTTGTGAAAATTTGATTATAAATCCACATAAATCACAAAACATTATAAACACAAAAGTCACATGGACATTAAAATGTAGCAATATATATGCCAATTTAAATCCATCTTGAAATATATATCATCCACTGATCCAAAACAATTTATTTAATGAACTTGAATTTATGTATAATGCTGTTCAGCTAGGAAGCTCCCCCATAGATTGAATTTTCTGTTCCAAATCAGTGTTTAGGAGGAGTGATCTCCTAAATGTGTATGCAAATATGTGCTACACAAAAATCTTCCCACTCTCATCCAGAACAATGCCTTGATATTACCTTCACCCCAAGTAAGACACAGTTGGAGGACATGAGTTAGAAAATCTGTGAATACATATCTGGAATGTAAAATGGTCAGGAGTTCACAACCTTGCAGGTTGTAGAGGAGTTTCCAAAAGTAAAGGACAGGCTTGATAGACCCAACCTGATCTTTTATTAGAATTGGGAGCCACCTTGCCAGAAAGCCATGAAAAGATAATTTGGGCTTTACTATAAATTACTGCAAATTCTGAACCTGCTTGGAATGCCTGTCCGTGCCTTGAACTCATCCATGCCTGGCTCTCTGACCAGATAACAGTGCTCTCTGAAACATTAGTGACACCTAATAAATATTGGCCTTCCCAGGCCAGACAACGACCCTCTCTGAGTCTCTAATGGTCCTCATAATTTCTGATGTTGGGGCCAGCAAAAAAAAATGTAAACTACCATCAGTGTGATGCTTTCAAAGTTCTGTTATCTGTAACCCCCTTTTTGTGTAACTTTCTGGGCTATATAGCTGGGCTGTAGGAAAGGTGGTGTTGCTGTCTTGTTCCCGCCATTTTTGGAGGGAGAGGCAGCCTGGCCAGTTTTAATAATAAGCCTGCCTTAATTTGATTTTAATTGGAGTCACTGGTCTTTTCTTGCATCCTATTCCAACATTTTGGAGTTCCCCAGTGAGATGACCCTGCCCGACCAGATCACAAGACCAGACTGCTGAAAATTCTGAAGCTGGCCTTCCCTCCAGGGCTACGGGCTGGGGAGCCACTCTAGGGGGTGCACAACTTGAGATGTTCCAAGGCCTTGGAGTGAGCCGTCGGTCTGGGGAGCACTGCAGTGAACCACCGCACTGAAACTATTAGCAAGTACCTGGTGGAGGAGGCCTCCATAGGTAAGTGGCACCTTGATAACATCTTATATCTGGTTAAGGGAGATCTCTTCTAATGACAGAGAGGTGGCCTGGGGAGGCTCACATTCACTCCTGTCCAGGATAGTAATGAGAATCGTTCTGTCCTCTGTTCCGTTCTGTAGGGAATTCCTCTGGAAGGTTAGAGAGGTGCCGAGGGACACGCATGCGCTCCTACCCCAGAGCTTTAGCAAGACGTTGAATTGCTCATCTGTTTTTCTGTTTTGGCACCGGGATTCTGTTTTTTTTTTTTTTTTTTTTTTTGTGTGTGTGTGTGTTTTGTTCTGTGTTCTATATGTTTTTTGTTTGTTTGTTTTTGTGCGTTTTGTTTTGTGATTTCTGTGATAAAATCTTAAGGATATTGAACGTGAAAATGGGTAACAAAGCAAGTAAGCCTGACACCAATTTGGACTGTGTTTTAAGGAACTGTGATGAACTTTACCACCATTTGTTAAGCAGAATGAGAGAAGGCCCTAGCTGGCTGCCTGGAGCACACCCAGTGCAGATGGTAATGCCTGCTGGGGAATGAAGAACTGAGTATCTCCCAGCATCTGCCGAAGCCCTGTTGCTTCAGGGAATTCCCTCCTTCGTTCCCTGCACTGCAAGGATAATGCCACCTCTGTCTTCTTAAAAAAAGAGAAAAACAAAAAGGGGACACTAAATGCAGTAAAGTCGCCATGGAGACACTTTATTTTATATTTCAGGTTGCTCCTCTGTGAAAACATTTGGTCCCCTTGTGGGGACATCTGTGGTGCCACTGGAGAAGGAGATTTTTCTCTTATTTGCTCTGTTTTAAAGGGTTCTGTCTGTCAGCCATTGTCTGGAGTTCATTTCTGTCTGTCTTGTGCCTTTTTTCTAGCCCTTTAAGACATGTGCAATAATGTGTTAATATTATAAATTGTTTCTTGGAAATGATCTTAGCTGAATGTGTGTATAAATGATGATGTTTCATTGTACCAATCTGGTATCTGAATGGGTTTTTGAAGCATTCCACAATCTTGCAGTTAAAAGTCGGGTTTAGGTATTTGTTTAGTTCATGGTTTCAGATAATTCATGCCAGAGAACTTAAATACTTAGGATGGAAAACTAAAGAACTCTACTTCCATGTTGGCAAGTAACTTCCCAATCATTCAGTCTTTTTTTCACCAATTTTAAATTAGGTAGCCTGGGAAAATGTCACTGTGTGTACCAGTGCATTAATTTGGACAAGGATACTAAATCATAGTATGATATCTGTTGACAAAACAACTTGTAAAGATATAAAATTTTGTGAATTGTATCTTAAACTTGTATCATAATTTTCAACATCCTAACATGAAAATTATGGTTAAAATACCTTAGGCCTAAGGTTTCTGCTCAGAATAGCCTTTTTTTCCTTCTTCTTCCAGACGTCAGCCAGGACTTATTTTGAAATGCAAATGAAAGAAGCCTGTAAGCTTAGTAGGAGACTTATTTGAGGCCTAAGGGAAAAAAAAAGGTAAATTGTATGGTATTTACTAATTACTGGCCAGTAATTTTCTAGGACTCATAATTTTTTCCTTAGGTTCTTTATTTATTTTTTGAGCTCATGATTTTGCTCCTACAGACCTAGGTTAATGTTTTTCTGATCAGTAATATCTTTGACCAACTGTGGAATTTTTAAATCATTGCAATGGAGATTTCACCTGTGAAAAGCTACAAGGCCTTCACTTTTATTATGTGTGCACAATTTGTTATGTGTTGTATGTATATATATATATATATATATATATATATATATATATATATATCCATATATCATATATATGATACACAAATTAACATATATAAGGAGCACTCATATTAAAAAGAACTCATAAAAACAATTTTAAAAAGTGGATCCAAAGATCTTTAATTCACGTGATTTAAATGTTTCAATTTAAATTGGGTAAACAGATAAATATAAATGTCTTTAAATTTAAGCTTACAAGTTTTTCTAGGTGTTCAAAAATCTAATAAACTATTAATGTCTACAAAAGGTCTAATATGCCTTTGTTCCAGGACTTTTCTTTCAATCAAAAAAATGGTTTACAGTGTTCAAAAAATTTGTCTAATATTTTGATAAATAAGTAAAGTAAATTTGATATGGGATTACTCATTCATGAGTACTTTTGTTTGATATCTGATTGATATACTAAGGTCTGTATAAGTTTGTACTAAAGTCTGTATAAGATTGTAAAAATCAGTCATGTGTAAAAGAGACAAAAATTTCTTAAACATAAGTTTACCCATAACATTAAGTTTATTAAGATTTAAATTTTCTAGAGCAAGCAACCATAAAAATTAAACAAATGTTTAAATAAGAACTGTTATTTTAGAGCACTGTACTGCCATTTCTTTAAAAGCTAAACTTGGTTAATGTAGAAACTTCAATGCAATTGTGATGCTATTAATGTGCTCATATTTTCCAGTTATACAACTCTATAAGGTAGAAACTTTAAAAGAGCATTATATCAAGCAGGTGTTCTGAAGTTGTATGGTAAATAAAATATATATTGGGAATTTATTTACCTGTTATCAATAATATATGTAAAGTTTTATGTTACTTTTTACATTGTGGAACAATTTAAATGTATTTTTAAGTTAATGAGACCCTAATCTATGTAAAGGTTAAAATCTTTCAGCCGTACTTTAATTCATGTTTTAAATGTGATATCATATGGTGTGAGCTAATGTTCATGTGACCTCAAACAATTTATGTAAACTTTGTAAAATGATATTTAAAAAAAAGATCAGCTTGAGAACTACAGCATTTAAGATTTATAAGGAGCCCTGCTTACCTGAGATAAGACTCTGTGTCCCATCTTACTACATGTGAGAATGACTACGAAAGCAGTAGGTCAGATTTTATTTCATTTAAAGTTATGTTCAATTTTTTTTTTCTGTCAAGATTACTAGGATCTCAAAAAGGTGATATAATATATAACTCACCAAAAAATTCAGGGTAGCTATTACATGAACTAAGTATTTTTACTCTTGTTAAAAAATTTTATTTTTTAATTTCTTTATAAGTGATCTAAAGATTCCCTGTTGGTGTTTTACAGAAGTGTTGCTTTAAGAACACAACATGGGTTAATTTAAGAAAATAAGTCATCAACTACAAGACAGACAGAATAATAAGATCCCAATTAATAAAATATAATTAATTATAAACTTATAGACATTAAAGTGCAGTACTCTTAATATATGGCTGTTAAAATTTATTTGCTGGTTGTTTCAGATTAGGATTCAAAATTAAAGTTAAATGAAAAGGGCCAAAAAAAAAACAATATTTGACTCTTGCCCTTTGAGTCAGTCTGAATCCAGGGAACAGGGGACTTCTCTATGAGCTTTGCAACTCTGGGCCACATAACCTCCCGATCAGGGAGATTAATGAGACCACTGGAGAACAGAAAGCCAATCAGTGCATTTGCTACAAAGAGGAGAGTCATCAGGAAAGGGAGACATCCCTGATGCTTCTGAGGGAAGCCACATGGTCAAGCAAGACCTGAACCCACCTAGCTCAAATTGCACTAGCAGAACTGAGAAGCTGCTCTCAAGTTTCCCAAGGAATGACTCCCATAAAAGCTCAGCTGACTGCTAACAATAGATAGAAACAAAAGTCATTTGACTGCTTCATCTTAAACACTTAGCAAAGACAGTTAAAACCAAAATACAGCCATTCCTGGGCATTTTAAATAATAATAATAATAATAATAATAATAATAATAATAATAATAATAATAATATTTTAAGGTATACACTTTATGTTAGCCTCCCAAAATAAGTAAAACTGTTGGCTACAAAGACTATCAAGAGGAGCTGCCAGAGGCAGAAGTTTTTAGTTTAAGGCCTACAGATATTCCTAATCTACAGGTAGGCTTGGTGTTTGCTAGTACGATTATCCAGCCCTGAGTAACAGAATTAAATGTTTCTCTATTAGACACAGAGGTCATACTAGTGAAAGGATTTTGCAAAATCAGATGACATTAAATTATTAAACTGTATATTATGGGGAGGGACAACTGTAACACTAAAAGTTAAATATTAAGTTGACAGTCCTGATAATTGGGGATATTAAAGACTGGTGAGGGTACTTCATACAGTGACATGATCCAGCTACTGCAACATTTATTCAATACTCATGTTTTTTGTTTCTCTCATAGAAGAACCAATCCCCAGATGACTTTACAACCTGTTCTTCCTCAACAAGACTTCAAAAAGAACTGACTTCTAAAAGGCAACTCATATTCCTCAACTGACTTCAAAAAGGCAACTCATGTCTCTCACGCCATGCACACTCATGTCACCCTCTCTCAGCTGAGAAGAAGGCAAAATGAGAGACGACTCTCCACTTACACCAATGGAGCCCAAAATAAATAGACTATCAATATAAGTAATTAATTAAGTCAGGTAATATCAGGGAGACTGATTTTCGGTGAGTTCTAAAAATTTGGAGACTGTTAACTGACGGATTAAAATTTCCTCAGTGCTTTTCCACTAACCTATCAAGGATTACAAAGGGACACATAAGAAAAGGGGGAAATGATAGACCCAACCTTATCTTTTATTAAAATTGGGAGCCATCTTGCAACAAAGCCATGAAAAAATCATTTTGGCTTTACTGTAAATTACTGCAAATTCTGAACCTGCTTGGAATGACTGCCCGTGCCTTAAACTCACCCGTGCATTGCTCTCTGACCAGATAGCAGCCCTCTCTGAAACTTTGTCACACCTCATAAATATTGGCCTTCTGTGGCCAGACAATGACCCTCTCTGAGGCTCTAATGGTCCTCATAAATTTTGATGTTGGGGCTAGCAAAAAAAAAAATGTAAACTCCCATTAGTGTGATGCTTGTCAGAGTTCTGTTATCTGTTACCCCATTTTTGTGTAACATTCTGGGCTGCAAACCTGGGCTGTAGTAAAGGTGGGGTTGCTCTCTTGTTCTCGCAATCTTTGGAGGGAGAGGCAGCCCAGCCAGTGGAAATAATAAGCTTACTTTAATTTGATTTTAACTGGAGTCAGTGTTCTTTTCTTACATCCTGGTCTAAGAGGTAAACACTCCACAAACATAGAGCTCTGCCGGCCTAAAGACTTCTTGAGAAACTGCCTCTGAGGTTGGGTACTTTAAATATATTTTGTTGTCAGAAGGTTCAGCTTCTTTTTTATTGAGACCATCAAAGCTGGGTCTGCATCTATGTGAATGGAGAGCATGGTTTATTATTTTCCAATGAACATGAGGCAGCAGTGCTGAATTCTCTCTTGGTAGGTAAACTGTGGCCACTGGGGGCTAAGTGTCTCCCCGTGTGGACTGTGAAGCCATTTGATCATCCTCCATTTTTGTGGTGTTTCTTGGTGCTGCACTGGGAGTTTGGTATTTGCTTCACGAAATACAAGGAGTTCAACTGGGACACAGTGCTGGAGGGAGTTCTTTCATGTGTGGTGGGTCAGGAACTGCAGGAGAATGCACCAACCAGGCTTCTATTTCACACAGCTTTTTCCTTGACCATACCAACCTGATTCTGAACATTGCCTTGAAACCTCTCCATATAATAAGATGCCTTTACATGTAAGGTTCTGCTGGATGCACCATGGCAGCCAAAAGGCATTTGGAAGTCAATTGGAAATCCACACGGCCCCACCTCAGATATTTTATCACACACCTGCACACCACTGCTCTGGGCCCACTACTCAGCATTCTCAACTTACTGGCATCTCTGTTCTTCACCATTATCATGAAATCCAGTCAATCAAGGCACTGTCTGGTACACTCATGATCAGCAACAGGAGATCCAAAGGTTCTCCAGTGCCACCTGGTCATGGGAGTTTCAAAAATTTCAGGGTATTTATCTAGCCACTTTTCAAGGATGAAGTTGGAGAAACTGTGGGTTTCAATTCATTCAGGAACCATTTAATGTTGAGGAACCTCATTTCAATGAATGCTCTGGAGAACTCTCAAAGGCAAGGCTTCCCAAAGAGTAGCCAAATAGTCACATGAAGCCCAGCCCATTGAGGTCTACAATGTGAGGTCCATGTGTGTTTTGACTCTCAACTATGCCTGTCAAGTCTTTCAGAATAAAATCATGTGATATCCTGGCTGAGATTCCAAGTGATCAGTTGAAAGCCACCCTTGGCCTAGATTTCAGTTTCCAATGGCGACTCTCATGCGTGGCCTTCTAAAATCGCAACACAATTCATCACAATACTTCTCTGATGTCAGTTCCAGAACCCAGTCTCTAAGGTGAATCATACCAAAGTTCTAGCCCTGGTGGATCCAGTCATTTCTTCCAACCACTACACAAATGATCACAATTAAAACCAAAACACTCCCACATGGTCCTCACCTTCTTCCATATAGACACTCATTATAACCTCTGGCTGGAGGTTTCCATGAGGGGCGCAGCACAAGACAGTATCCAAAACAAGCTCCCTTATCCCTTATTTGCTTAAAGTCAGCTGGGCCTGGACACCATTCCTGTGAACCAGGAGTGATAAAATAAGCCTGGCCTTAATACTGCTCTGCTTCTCCAATTTGAGGCCTACTGACTGTCAGGTACAGATTCTTAATGTGATTTAAAGTAATGAAAAAACCCAAGTTCATATGGGCTAGCCTCTGCAGGGCGTTGAAGAACTCATTTGACCCAAAGGATCCCTAGTCTCATTTGATGGAGATCACAAACCTATCAGAGTAAGGCAAGATACTTCATACACAATTACTGATATTTTTGCCATTTTGGTTTTGGAAGGACACATGGGATCTTTCTTTAGATCCATCAGGTGCTGAGAATCTAAGCCACTGCCTCACACAGGGCCAAGTGGCTGATTCAGACACATCCCTTTCCAAAGAAATTAAGCAAAGATACACAGGTGATGCCCATTCATTTCCGTTTGAAAACAGTTTTCTTCAGGCTTCACAAATTGGTGGCCTGAGGCAGAGACCTTCCTGACTCTCAGAGCAACAGAAAAATAGGTAAGCAAAAGGCCCAAAGCAGGGTTTCTCTACTGAGACTTTCTTTGTCACACTGATATCTGAGTTTTCTGAGATGCTTGCTATTCCCTTCAGCTATCCAGTATATGGCAATGTCACAGAGCTTGGAGGTGGTACATATCTTGGACACAAAACCATGAGCCTACTCTGGAGAGTGGCCAGAATTCAAGAAGAAAACAGGAACTTCGGAAGATAGTAGGTGTTGCCCGTCCCTAAAGCAACCTGCAGTCCACTCATAAATTGGGCAGGATGAATGTTGGCAAGCTTTCTACTAGACAGGACACATCCATTGATGCATTATCTTTTATAATGTCTACAACCACGGACACAGTGGGATACACAGGCATACAAACAATCACCTTGTCAAATGACTTACTATAAACAGTCCACTCTAAAGCAAACAAACCGCCTTTCTTACCTATTCTCAGAACATGAGACATAACCACAAAATCACAATCACACCCACAACGACACCTCCTTTATTCAAGTAGGTCTGTGACTAATTGGAATGTACTCTGAATGATGGGCCATACTATGTTTCCTTGAAATGGCCTGTCCTTCTCAGATCTGGTCACCTTGGCCAACACTGTGAAGTTTTCAGGAGCCAGTGGTGAGCCACTACCTGCTTTCTCAGGAAATTCCCCTTTTTAGAGCTCTCTTGGCATTTGGCAATCCTCACATCAGTAGGTACCAAGGAAGACTTACTCTGTCCTTGGTTATTCCAAACAACTGAGCCCACTGGGTAAGAAACTGGGACTGACTCTGGGTGCCTGGCTTCCTGGATCCCAAGTTCAGAGAGATCCGTCATCAAGGAAGAGACGTAGGTCACCTCATTCAGGAACTGAATGAGGTTACTGCCGTGGCAACCACTTTGTCCTAACAATTGCTTTCAAGGGTCCCATGAGATGGGGGCTGCCCCTACCTCCTGTGACACTTTCACAAGTTAGAATGGTATATCAACCATTGGCACCTGGGAACGGCTCTCCACACAGGCCTGGTTTGGTCCATCTTCTCTACATTAAGAAGAGAGAAGCTGTTTCAGACACAACCCTTCATCCTGACCAGGTTGTTTGCCATGGAGGATGACTTTTGCTCTCTTAGGTCCTCCATAGCTGCTTACAACTTCTCCAGGAATCATTTCTGCATGGACCTTTGAGTTTCTCAGCATGTGGAAGATCCCCTATATTCCTGTATTGTAAGAACAACTCTATCCCTGCTCTTCTGTAAAGTTAAATTGACTGAACAGTGTATGGTTAGGTTAACTAACAGGTTCGATTTGGATTAGGAATCTTTTTGCGGGATGAATAATGGTATTGGGAAACTGCGATATTTACAAGAATATATAGGTGAAATATAAGTATGAAAACAGAAATCTAGCTAAGATTTGAAGCCCAAAAGGGCATTGGGCCCTTGATTGGGATACGTAGCTTTGAATTATGTTCTGCACTGATGTGTCAGGTAAATCGATATACAATGGCTTAGGTCAGTGTACCATGGATGATTAAATGTAGAAGAGAACTTCCAGTCAAAAGGGATAGTCGGTAGGATTCGGAAGATTCTCGGTAGGTTTAGAAAGAAGAGTGAGTATAGGATTTGGACCAAATGTTGTTTAGCAATAGGGTTTCTGGTAGACAGTGAATGTTAATGTCAGCACAAGTGAAGAGACAGTCACAATGATGAACTGGGGAAAATAGTTAGGAAAGCTGATATCAATAGAGACATTACAAAATCAGGCAAAGTATAAAGTGAGTGATAGGATTAGATATTTTCAACAGGGTTGAGTTTGAATATATAATCTTAGAAAGAAACAAATGTGTAGTGACCAATAGGATTGACATTTGAGAGCATTAGGCAACCTGGACATGGATGTTTAGTAATCCATGCTCACTTTTCATTTAGTCTTTGCTACAATCTTAAGTGTGACCTTTGCTTTTTTTGTCCAGAATATTACTGTGATAAAACGTATATGTAGATCAAGTGACATGACTATTTTTCCACCATTTCTGGCAGCAACATATTCAAGACGTATAAATTAGTAATGGGGGTAAAAAGAGGTGTACCCTTTGTCTGTGCATATAGAGATAATGCATGAATAGACCATACTGTGAATAAATAATATATCTGGTTCCAACTTTAAATAATGGATTGAAATTATATGTGAAAAAATACAAGAAATCTTATATTGACATACAAACATTCATTCCAACCAGTTATATATCTAATGGCCACATTAAGGTTATGGTTTATCATGAAGGATGTGTGAGTTTTGCTTCAAAAGTGATTATGGAAATCTAAAATAATGTGTTTGGAAAGAAGTCTCATGAAAAGACCAGTCAAGAAACCTGGAGGAATACATGTTTTATGAAGCAGGAAGTGATTGTGAAACAAATGCGTATAAATTTGTGAACTTGTGGATGAAATATATATATCCTATGATTTGTAAAAATTGAAGAAATAGTAATGTACCAGTGTTGAATGAAAATAAACGTCAGAATACACATCATGTCCCATACGAATCTACTTGATTGATGTTAATCTGGGTTAGTTACTGTACAAATATTAGGATTTGTAAGCACCATTTACTGAAGTTAGTTTTCAGAACTATGAAACAAATGTGTATTTCAGGAGGATGAATATTTCTGAGAATAATTTTGTGAAAAGTTTATTATAAATCCACATTTTTGAACATGAATGAATTTAGGGAGTGTATTTAAGATACATACATTTCATATTTTAAAACTCAGGACAGTATATATATATATATATATAATTATATAATATTATAATATAATATATAATATAATATATATAATATAATATATATAATATATATAATATATATAATATATATTATATATAATATAATAATATAATATTATAATATATATATATAATTATATATATGTGTATATACATATATATGTATATATATATATATGTATATATATATATATATATACACACACACACACAAAACACACACACAGACATTAAAATGTAGGAATATATACGCCAATCGAAGTTCATCATAAAATATATAGCATCCACAGATGCAAAAATATTTATTATACTGAACAAGGATTTATGTATAATGTTGTTCTACTAGGAAGCTCACCCATAGTTTGAATTTTCAGTTCCAACAGCGTTTAGAGGAGTGATCTCTTCTCACAACTTGTATCTGCCAAGTCAGTCACCTCACAAAAATGAACGTGTGATACCAGGTAGGATTCTATAAAGAATATAAAAATACATGTGCTGAATAGGCTACAGAGAAAGGCAGACAGGCATTTACATATTTGTTAACTTTAACAACACATGGAGAACTATTTCAATTAAAAATTGACTAGATTTATAACACCTACCATTTATCATGAAAAAGGCAAGTCCAACTATACCCCACGCCTCCTCTGAACTGCTTGTATTTCTATTCTGTTTGGGTTGATTTTCTCCATCATTTGGATTAGTAGACAGAGTATAGTAGGGTATGGGTTATTGTCAGGGATCAGTATTTTCAATGGTATATAGGAAAATGAATCCAATGTGTATAAAAATATATGCTACACAATTATCTTCCCACTCTCATCCAGAACAATGCCTTTACATTACCTTCACCTCAAGTAAGACACAATTAGGGTAGAAGAGTTTGAAAATCCGTGAATGCATATCTGGGGTGGAAACAGTACTAAGAAACAAATACATATTTCAGGTGGATGAATATTTCTGAGAATAATCTTGTGAAAAGTTGATTATAAATCCACAACATAAATATGAATGAATTTAGGAAGTGTGTAATAAGACACATATTTCATATTTTGAATACTCCTGAGAGTGTATCTATATATATATTTATATACACACACAGAGACAGACATTAAAAATTGCAATATATATGCCAAACGAAATTCACCATGAAATGTATATCATCCACAGATCCAAATATATTCATTTTGCTGAACATGGATTTATGTATAATGTTCAACTAGGAAGCTCACTCACATTTGAATTACCAGTTCAAGCAGCGTTTAGGAGGAGTAATCTCTTCTTCCAATTTGTATCTGCCAAGTCAGCCACCTCACAAGAATGTACGTGTGGTACCAGGTAGGATTCTATATGTGCATATAAAAATACGTGTGCTGAATAGGCTACAGAGAAAGGGGGACAGGAATTCACTTATTTGTTAACTTTAAAAACGCATGGAGAACTATTTCAACAAATAATTGACTAGATTTATAACTGCTACACTATACCATGCAAAAGGCAACTCCAACTATAAAACATACCTCATCTAAACTGCTTGTATTTCTATTATGTTTGTGTTATTTTTCTCCATCATATTAGGATTAGTAGTCAGAGTCTAATAGGGTATATGTTAGTTTCAGGGATTCAGCATTTCTAATGGAAAATAGGAAATTGAATCCAATGTGTATGCAAATATGTGCTACACAAAAATCTTCCCACTTTCATCCAGAACAATGCCTTGACATTACATTCTCCTCAAGTAAGACACAATTAGAGGATAAGAGTTAGAAAATCTGTGAATATATATCTGGAATGGAAAATACTCTGGAGTTTACAACTTTGAAGGTGGTAGAGAAGATTCTAAAAGTAAGGGACAGCGTAAACATTCCACAAACATGTAGCTCTGCTGGCCTAAATACTTTTTGAGAAACTGCCTCTAAGAGTGGGCACTTGAAGTATTTGATGTTCTGAGGAGATTTAGTTCCTTTGTAGAGAAACCATGAAAGCTGGGTCTGCATCTATGTTACTTGGAGGACATGGTTTCTTATTATCCAATGAACATGAGGCAGCAGTGGTGAATTCTCTCTTTGTAGGTAAACTATGGACACTGGGGTCTAAGTGTCTTTCAGTGTGGACTGTGAAGCCAATTGGTCATCCTCCACTTTTCGTGGTGTTTCTCGCTGCTGCACTGGGAGTTTGGTATTTGCTTCAAAAAATACAAGGAGTTAAAATGGGACAGAGTGGTGGAGGGAGTTCTTTAAGGTGTGGTGAGTCAGGGTCTTCAGGAGAATGCACCAACCAAGGTTCTATCCCATGTAGATTGCCCCCTTGAGAATAGCAACATGATTCTGAACATTGCAGTGAATCCTCTCCATATAACAAGATGCCTTTACATATATGGGTCTGCTGGCTGCACCATGTCAGTCACAAGCCATTTGGAAGCCAATGGCTGATCCACATGGCCGCAACACAGATGTTTTATCACACAATTGCATACCACTGCTCTAGGCCCACTACTCACCAGGCTCCAACTTACTGGCATATCTGTTCTACACCATTTTCATGAAACAAAGTCAATCAAGGCAGTGTCTGGTATACTCAGGATCAGAAACAGGACATCCAAAGTATTTCCAGTGCCAGCTGATCATGAAAATATCAAAAATTTCATGGTAATTTTCTAGCCATTTTTCACGGATGAAGTTTGAGGCTCTGAGGGATTCAATTAATTCAGGAACCATTAAATGGTGAAGAAGCTAATTTCAATGAAAACTCTGGAGCACTCTCACAGGCAAGGTTTCCCTAAGGGTGGCCAAAATGTCACATGAAGCCAGGCCCATTGAGATCTACAATATGTGGTCCATGTGTGTTTTAAACTCAAATATGGCTGCCAAGTCTTTAAGAAAAATTGTATGTTATATCCGGGCTGAAATTCCCAATGTTCTGTGGAAATCCAACCTGGGCCTAGATCTCAGGCTCCAAGGGCGACTCTCATGTGTGGCCTCCTAAAATCCCAACACAATTCATGGCAATACTTCTCTGAGGTCAGTTAAAGAACTCAGTCTGTAAGGGGATTCACACCAGAGTTCAAGCCCAGTGGAACAGTCATCTCTTCCAACCGCCACACAAATGACCACAATTAAAACCAAAACACTCCCACATGGTCCTCATCTTTTTCCATATAGACACTCCTTATAACGTCTGGCTGGAGTTTTCAATGAGGTCCACAGCCCAAGTCAGTGTCCAAATTAAGGTCCTGTTCCCCTCATTTGTCTAACATCAAGGTGGCCTGGACACACTTCCTGTAAACCAGGAATGATCAAATAGGCCTGCCATTAATACTGCTTGGCTTTTTCAATTTGAGGCCTTCTGACTCTGTGGTTTAGATTCTTTATGTGAATTTGAGTCATGAGAAAATCCAAGCCCCTCTGCAGAGATTTGAAGAACTCATTTGGCCCAAAGGATTCCTATTCTCACTTGATGGAAGTCAGGATCCTAACAGAGGAAGGTAAAAGAATTCATTCACAATGAGTGAATATTTGCCATTTTGGTTTTGGATGCACACATGTGATCTTTCTTTTGATCCATCAGGTGCTGAGAATCTAAGCCACAGCCTCACACAGGGCCAAGAGGATGATTCAGACACATCTTTTTCCAAAGCAATTAAGCAAAGAGACACAGGTGATGCCCTTCATTTCCATTTGAAAAATGTTTTCCTCAGGCTTCCCAAAGGGGTGGCCAGAGGCAAAGACATCCTGAGATTCAAGGCAACAGAACAATAGGTTAGCAAAAGGCCCAAAGCAGGGTTTCTCCACTGAGACTTTCCTGGTCACACTGATATCTGAGTTTTCTGAGATGCTGGCCATTCCCTTCAGATATCCAGTACATGGCCATGTGACAGAGATTGGAGGTGGTACATATCTTGGACACAAACCCAAGAGCCTATTCTGAAGAGTTGTCAGAATTCAGAAAGAAAACAGGGACTTAATAAGGTAGTAGGTGTTGCCTATCGATATGGAAACCACACTCCATTCATTAATTGGGCAGGATGAATGCTGGGAAGCTTTCTACTAGAGGGGACACATGCATTGATGCATTCTCTTTTCTAATGTATACAACCACGGACACAGTGGGATACACAGACATAGAAACACTCACCATGTAAAACGACTTACTAGAAACAGTTCCCTGCAAACCAAAGAAACCTCCTTTCCTACCTATTCTCAGAACAGAGACAAAACCACACACCCACACTCAAAAAGACACCTCCTTCCCCCAAGTAGGGCTGTGATTATCTGGAGTGTACTCTGACAGGTTTGCCATACTATGTTCCCCGGTAATGGTCTGTCCTGTCTCAGATCTGGTCTCCTTGTACAACTCTGTAAAGCAGTCAGGAGCCAGCTTTGAGCCACTACCTGCTTAGTCAGGAAAGGCCCGTGTTCATATGTTTCAGGGCATTTGGCCATCCTCACATCAGTCAGTACCAAGAAGACTGACTCTGTCCTTGGTGATTCCAAACCAATGAGACCACTTGGACTGGGACTGGGACTGGCTCTGGTGCTTGGTTTCCTTGGTCCCAAGTTCAGAAAGTTCCATCAACAAGGAAGTGAGGTAGGTCACTTCCTTTAAGAACTGAATGAGTCCCGCGCTGCGTGGTTCCCGCCGGCTCCTGTGCCAGCACCGCCGCGGCTCACTCCAGTAAGATTGGCAGCCATTAGGAAGTCAAACAGCAACAAGTGCTGGCGAGGATGTGGGGAAAAGGGTACTCTTGTACATTGCTGGTGGGACTGCAAATTGGTGCGGCCAATTTGGAAAGCAGTATGGAGATTTCTTGGAAAGCTCGGAATGGAACCACCATTTGATCCAGCTATTCCCCTACTCGGTCTATTCCCTAAAGACCTAAAAAGAGCACACTATAGGGACACTGCTACATCCATGTTCATAGCAGCACAATTCACAATAGCAAGACTGTGGAACCAACCTAGATGCCCTTCAATAGACGAATGGATAAAAAAAATGTGGCATTTATACACAATGGAGTATTACTCTGCATTAAGAAATGACAAAATCATAGAATTTGGAGGGAAATGGATGGCATTAGAGCAGATTATGCTAAGTGAAGCCAGCCAATCCCTTAAAAACAAATGCCAAATGTCTTCTTTGATATAAGGAGAGTAGCTAAGAACAGAGTAGGGACAAAGAGCATGAGAAGAAGATTAACATTAAACAGCGATGAGAGGTGGGAGGGAAAGGGAGAGAGAAGGGAAATTGCATGTAAATGGAAGGAGACCCTCAGGGGTATACAAAATTACATACAAGAGGAAGTGAGGGGAAAGGAGGAAAAATATAAGGGGGAGAAATGAATTACAGTAGAGGGGGTAGAGAGAGAAGAGGGGAGGGGAGGGGGGAGGGGGGATAGTAGAGAATAGGAAAGGCAGCAGAATACAACAGACACCAGAATGGCAATATGTAAATCAATTGTTGTGCAACTGATGTGATTCTGCAATCTGTATATGGGGTAAAAATGGGAGCGCATATCCCACTTGAATCAAAGTGTGAAATATGATATATCAAGAACTATGTAATTTTTTGAACAACCTACAATAAAAATTAATTTAAAAAAAAAAAAAAAAGAACTGAATGAGGTCACTGCCTTGGCAACCACTTTGTCCTAACAGTTGCTTCCAAGGGTCCCATGAGATGGAGGCTGCCCCTACTTCCTTTGGCACTTTCACAAATTAGAATGGTATATCAACCTTAGGCACCCGAGAACAGCTCTCCACACAAGCCTGGTTTGGTCCATCTTCTCTACAGTAAGAAGATAGAGGCTGATTCAGACAAAACCCTTCATCCTGACCAGGTTGTTTGCCATGGAAAATGACTTTTTGTCTCTCAGGTCCTTCATTGCTGCCTACATCTTCTCCAGGGATCATTTCTGCATGGACCTTTGAGGTTCTTAACAGGTAGAGCATCCCCTACATTCCTGTATTGTAAGAACAATCTGTCTCTGCTCTTCTGTAAAGTTAGATTGAGTGAACAGTGTATGGTTAGGGTTAATTTCATGTTCGATTTGGTTTAGGAATCATTCTGCTGGATTAATAATGGTATTGGGAACCTGTGATATTTATAAGAATATAGAGGTTAAATATATGTATGAAAACAGAAATTAAAGTAAGATTTGAATCCCAGAAGGGCATTGGGCAATTGATTGGGATATTTAGCTTTGAATTACTATCTGCACACATGTCTCAAATAAATTGATATACAATGGCAGAGGAACTTGAACCTTGGATGATTGAATGCTGAAGAGAACATCCAGTCAAAAGAGATTGTCGGTAGGATTAAGAAGATAGTCGCAGTTATTAATATGGTATTATGTAAAAATGTGGATGTGTAACCGATGTGATTCTGCAACTTGTATTTGGGGTAAAAATGGGAGCTGATAACCCATTTGAATCAAATGTATGGAAGATTATATGCCATGAGCTTTGTAATGTTTTGAACAACCAATAAAAAAAAATTTAAAAAAAAAAGAAGATAGTCGTTATGTTTAGCAAGTAGAGTTAGTATAGGATATGTAACAAAAGTTCTTTAGCAATTTTTTTCGGGCAGTGAGTGAATATAAATGTCAGCACATATGAAGAAATCAGACACAATGATGAACTGGGGAAAATTTGTAGAAAAGCAGATATCAATAGAGACATTAGGAAATCAGGCAAAGTATAAAGTGAGTGATAGAATAAGACATTTTCAACAGGGTTGAGATTGAATATCTAATCTTAGGAAGAAACAAATATGTAGGTCACCAATAGGATTGACATTTGAGAGCATTAGGCAACATGGACATGGATATTGTTAGTAATCCATGTTCACTTTACATTTAGGCTTTGGTACAATCCTAAGTGGGACCTTTGCATTTTGTTTCCAGAATATTACTGTGATAAAATGTATATGTAGATCAGATGACATGATTTTTTCTTCCACCATTTCTAGGAGCAGTATTTTGAAAACGTATAAATTAGCATTGGGGGTAAAAAGAGGTGTACCCTGTTTTTATGAATATACAGATAATGCATGAATAGACCTTAATTTCAATAAATAATACAACTTGTTCCACTTTAAATAATGGATTGAATTGATATCTGAAAATATATAAGAAATCTTATATTGATATGCAATCATTCATGACAACCAGTTATACACCTAATGTTAATATTAGGGTACGATTTATCATGAAGTTTGTGTGAGTTTTGCTTCAAATGTGATTATGGAAATCGAAAATAATGTGTTTGGAAAGAAGTCTCATGAAAATGCCAGTCAAGGAACACCGAGGAATTCATGAGTTCTGAAGCAGGAAGTGATTGAAATTGAAAAAAATGACGATAAATTTGCTTACTTGTGGATGAAATATTATAATATGATGTGAATAAACTGAAGAAATAGTAATGTACCAGTGCTGAATAAAAATGTACATCAAAATACACATCATGTCCCACAGGAATCTTCTCGCATTGATGTTAAACTGTGTCAGTTACTGTAGAAATATTAGGATTTCTTTGCACCATTCACCAAAGTTAGTTTTCTTTTTTTTAATTTTTATTTATGCTTGTTTAAAACATTACATAGTTCTTGATATATCATATTCCACACTGTGATTCAAGTGGGTTATGAACTCCCATTTTTACCCCATAAACAGATTGCAGAATCACATCAGTTACACATCCATTGATTTACATATTGCCATACTAGTGTCTGTCGTATTCTGCTGCCTTTCCTAACCTCTACTATCCCCCTCCCCTTACCTCCCCTCTCCTCTTCTCTCTCTACCTCTTTACTGTAATTCATTTCTCCCCCTTGTATAATTTTTTCCTTTCCTTCACCTCCTCTTGTATGTAATTTTGTATAACCCTGAGGGTCTCCTTTTATTTCCATGCAATTTCCCTTCTCTCTCCCTTTCCCTTCCTCCTCCCCTGTTTAATGTTAATTTTCTTCTCATTCTATTCGTCCCTACTCTGTTCTTAGTTAATCTCTTTATATCAAAAAGACATTTGGCATTTGGTTTTAGGGATTGGCTAGCTTCACTTAGCATAATCTGCTCTAATGCCATCCATTTCTCTGTAAAAATTTTGTCATTTTTTAATGCAGAGTAATACTCCATTGTGTATAAATGCCTCATTTTTTATCCATTCATCTATGGAAGTGCATCTAGGTTGGTTCCACAGTCTTGCTATTGTAAATTGTGCTGCTATGAACATCAATGTAGCAGTGTCCTTGTAGCATTTTTTTTAGGTCTTTAGGGAATAGACTGAGAAGGGGAATACCTGGGTCAAATGGTGGTTCCATTCCCACCTCTACAAGAAATCTCCATACTGCTTTCCAATTTGGCTGCACCAATTTGCAGTCCCACCAGCAATGTACAAGTGTACCCTTTTCTCCACATCCTCGCCAGCACTTGTTGTTGTTTGAGTTCATAATAAATATCTGGAATGGAAAATGCTCAGGAGTTCACAACCTTGAAGGTGGTAGAGGAGTTTCCAAAAGTAAGGGACAGGGTAAATACCACAAACATGGAGTTGTGTTGGCCTTAAGACTTCTTGAGAAAATGCCTCTGAGGTTGGGCACTTGAAATATATGTTGTTGTCAGGAGCTTTAGCTTCCTTTGTAGTGAGACCATCAAAGCTGAGTCTGCATCTATGTGACCTCGACGACATGTTTTTTTAATTTTCCTATGAACACGAGGCAGCAGTACTGAATTCTCTCTTTGTAGGCAAACTGGGGCTACTGGGGGCTAAGTGTCTTCCCATGTGGACTGTGAAGCCATTTGATCATCCTTCACATTTAATCATGTTATTTGATGCTGCACTGAAAGTTTGGTATTTACTTTACGAAATAAAGGAGTTTAACTGTGATACAGTGCTGCAGGGAGTTCTGTCACGTGTGGTGGTCAGGATCGGCAGGAGAATGTACCAAGAAGGCTTCTATCACACATAGTTGCCCCCTTGACCATAGCAACATGATTCTGAACATTGCCCTGAAACCTCTCCATACAACAAGATGCCTTTACATCCAAAGGTCTGCTAGCTGCACCATGTCAGTCACAAACCATTTATAAGCCAATGGCAGATCCACATGGCCCCACCACAGATGTTTTTTCACACACCTACACTCTACTGCTCTTGGCCCACTACTCAGCAGGCTCCAACTTACTGGCATATCTTTTCTACACCATTATCATGAAACTCAGTCAAACCAGGCACTGTCTTGTATACTCATGATAAGCAACAGGACATCAAATGGTTTTCCAGTGCCAGCTGGTCATGGAAATTTCAAAAATTTCATGGTATTTTCTAGCCATTTTTCAAGGATGAAGTTGGAGTTACTGTGGGTTTCAATTCATTCAGGAACCATTAAATATTGAGGAATCTCATTTCAATGGAAGCTCTAGAGAACTCTCACAGACAAGTCTTCTGAAAGAGTGGCCCAAGGTCACATAAAGCCAGCCACATTGAGGTCTACAATGTGAGGTCCATGGGTCTTTTGACTCTCAACTATTGCTGCCAAGTCTTTCAGAATATTATCAAGTGATATCCTCGCTGAGATTCCCAGTGCTCTGTGGAAAGCCACCCTGGGCCTAGATCTCAGTTTCCAAGGGTGACTCTCATGCGTGGCCTCCGAAAATTCCAACACAATTCATGGCAATACTTCTCTAAGGTCAGTTTCAGAACTCAGTCTCCAAGGGGAATCCCACAAGAGTTGAAACACAGGTGGACGCAGTCATCTTTTCCCACCGCCACTCAAATGACAACAATGAAAACCAAAACACTCTCACATGGCCCTCATGTTCTTCCATATAGACACTAATCATAACCTCTGGCTAGAAGTTTCCATGAGGGGCGCAGACCAAGACACTGTCCAAAATAAGCTCCCTTTCCCCTCATTTGCCAAAAGTCAGGGTGGCCTACACACCCTTCCTGTGAACCAGAACTGATCAAATAGGCATGGCGTTAATACTGTTCTGCTTTTCCAATTTGAGGCCTACTGACTGTCAGGTATAGATTCTTTATGTGATTTGGAGTCATCAGAAAACCCAAGCACTTCTGCAGGGGTTCAAAGAACTCTTTTGAACTAAAGGATCCTGATTCTTACTTGATGAAGGTCAGGAATCTAATAGAGGAAGGCAAGAGACTCATTTGCCATTTCTGTTTTGAATGCACACATGGAATCTATCTTTTGATGCATCAGGTGCTGAGAATCTAAGCCACAACCTCACACAGAACCAAGAGGCTGATTCAGACACATCCTTTTACAAAGCAATTAAGCAAAGAGCCACAGGTGATGCCCATTCATTTTCATTTGAAAACTGTTTTCTTCAGGCTTCACAAAGGGGTGGCCAGAGGCAAAGACCTTCCTGACATTTAGGGCAACAGAAGAACAGGTAAGCAAAAGACACAAAGCAGGGTTTCTCCACTGAGACTTTCCTGGTCACACTGATATCTGAGTTTTCTGAGATGCTCCCCATTCACTTCAGCTATCAAGTACATGGCCATGTCACAGAGCTTGGAGGTGGTATATATCTTGGACACAAAACCATGAGCCTATTCTGGAGAGTGGCCAGAATTCAGGAAGAAAACAGGATCTTAGGAAGATAGAAGGTTTTGCCCATCCAGAAGGCAAGCCGCAGTCCATTAATCAATTGGGCAGCATGAATGCTGGGAAGCTTTCTACTAGACAGGACACATCAATTAATTCATTCTCTTTTCTAATGTCTACAACCACAGACACAGTGGGATACACAGACATAGAAACACTTACATGTCAAACGACTTACTAGAAACAGTCCAATCCAAACCAAACAAACCACATTTCCTACCTATTTTCAGAACATGTGACAAAACCACAAAACCACAACCACTCCCACAAAGGCACCTCCTTCCCCCAAGTAGGTCTGTGACTATCCAGAGTGTCCTCTGACTGGTGGGCCATAAAATGTTCTCCCGAAATGTCCTGTCCTGACTCAGATCTGGTCTCTTTGGCCAACTTTGTGAAGTTGTCAGGAGCCAGCGGTGAGCCACTACCTGCTTTCTCAGAAAAGGTCCCTCTTCAGAGCTCTTCTGGCCTTTGGCCATCCTCACATAGGTAGGTACCAAGAAAGACTGACCCTGTCCTTGGTAAAACTGAACAAGTGAGCCCACTGGGACTGGGACTGGGACTGGCTCTGGGTACCTGTCTTCATGGATCCCAAGTTCAGAGAATTCCTTCACCAAGGAAGTGACGTAGGTCACTTCCTTCAGGAACTGAATTAGGTTACTGCCTTGTCAACCAATTTGTCCTAACAGTTGCTTCCAAAGTCCAATGAGTTGGAGGCTGCCCCTTCTTCCAGTGAAACTTTCACAAGTTTGCATGGTATATCAACCATAGGCACCCAAAAAAAGCTCTCCAGATAGGCCTGGTTTGGTCCATCTTCTATACATTAAGAAAAGAAATGTTGATTCAGACACATCCCTTCATGCTAACCAGGTTGTTTGTCATGGAAGATGACTTTTGCTCTCTGACGTCATTCATAGCTGCCTACATTTAATCCAGGGATCAATTCTTTAATGACCTTGGAGGTTCTCAGCAAGTGGAAGATCCCCTAATTTCTGTATTGAAAGACCAACTCTGTCCCTGCTCTTCAGTAAAGTTAGATTGAGAGAACAGTGTATGGTCAGGGTTAATAACATGTTCCATTTGGGTTAGGAATCATTCTGCGGGATGAATTATGGTATTGGGAACGTGCGATATTTATAAGAATATAAGTGAAATATAAGTATGAAAACAGACATCTAGGTAATATTTGAAGCCCAGAATTGCATTGGACCCTTGGCTGGGATTCTTAGCTTTGAATTATATTCTGCACAGATGTCTCAGATAAATCAATATACAATGGCATAATTCCTTGTACCTTGGTTGATTGAATGTTGAAGAGAACATCCAGTCAAAAAGAAATAATTTGTATGATTAGTAAGATTGTTGGTAGGTTTTGAAAGAAGAGTGAGTATAAGATTTGGATGAAAAGATCTTTAGCAATAGGGTTTCGGATAGAGAGTGAATGTAATTGTCAGCACATGTGGAGAGTCTGTCAAAAGGATGAACTGGGGAAAAAAGTAGGAATGCAGATATCAATTGACATTAGGATATCAGGCAAAGTATAAAGTGAGTGATAGAATTATACATTTTCAACAGGGTTGAGTTTGAATATATAATCTTAGGAAGAAACAAACATGTAGTCACCAATAGGATGAACTTTTGAGAGCATTAGGCAATATGGACATGGATGTTTTTCGTAATCCATGCTCACTTTTCATTTAGGCTTTGGTACAAACATAAGTTTGACCTCTTCTTTCTGTGTGCAGAATATTACTGTGGTAAAATGTATATGTAGATCAGGTGACATGAGTATTTCTTCCACCATTTCTGGGAGCAATATTTTGAAGACGTATCAATTATTTTTGGAGGTAAAAATGGTGTACACTGTGTCTATAATTATAGAGATAATGCATGAATAGACCATACTGTAAAGAAATATTATAACTGGTTCTAACTTTAAATAATGGATTGAATTGATATTTGAAAATATACAGAAAATCTTACATTGATATACAATCCTTCATTCCAACCAGTAATATATATAATGGTTATATCAGCATTATGGTTTTTCATGAAGAATGTGTGAGTTTTGCTTCAAAAGTGATTATGGAAATCGGAAATAATGTGTTTGGAAAGAAGTCTCATGAAAAGACCAGTCAAGAAACCTGGAGGAATACATGTGTTTTGAAGCAGAAAGTGATTGAAAGTGAAACAAATGCCTATAAATTTGTGAACTTGTGGATCAAATATATATACTATGATGTGCGTAAACTGAAAAAATAGTAATGTACCACTGTTACATAAAAATGAACGTCAAAATACACATCCTGTCCTGTCCCACAGGAATCTACTTGCATTGATGTTAAACTGGGTCAGTTATTGTAGAAATATTAGAATAATGCCGCAGTCTTGCTGGGCACAATCAGCAGCCACTTGTCAAAAGAAACTAACTTTATTTTTAGAACCACACATGCCAAACAAAACAGCCTCTCAGGAAAAACCTTCAGAGCCCCAACTGCCACCACTGGCTTCCCAAAACCTCTCCCTCCCACAGGAGCCTCTCTCCTCCTCCCACAATACTCCTGCTGTTGAGGGCGATTGGCTGGGTCATGTGGGTGGAGTCAAAAAAAGTCCCCCAATGAGCAGTTTTGTGGTCTGAAAGGGCAGGGAAACAGCCCATTGAGCATCACCGCAGAGGAGCCAATCAGCTAGGTGTTGCTGGGGCCGCTGTGAGCCAATCATCAGCCGGCAGCTGGAAGTTTGCTGGCAGCAGGAATTTTGCTGGGGCCCCTTTGGCTGTGGCTCTCAACATCTTCGCCTCTCTGTTTAAACAACACGCATGTGGCTTAGGGACCGTGCCTGCCTTAGGTTATCCAATAGTACATATGGTCTTTACCCGTTAAGTTGGTACCATTGCAATTGGATCTTACCCGTCACTGACTACCCGTCCAGTATAGAGCCACACCTGTGGAGAGGTCTTTGTACCAGCGGGGGTGGGTGAGGTTCTTTGCCTCACCTCTGTTGGCCCCCAAATTTTAGCTGGACGATCATGACACGCAGAAGGGATGAAGATACACCAAGCCAATTGATGGCTCCTTTTGGAAAAATTGTACCACCGATGACATCATCAGCAAATATACCCCAACACTACCACAAGTCGCTGCACCAACAGATAGTTCACAATGCATTTAGGTGAGTTCACAATGTGTCCAGGCAAGTTCTGCAAGCAGTACAGGGATGGCTATTGCAGAAGCTGTAGATTGGTATTATCTTTGATTTCACCTGCACTGGGATGAAGATAGGAACTCTGGCAATAATGTCTAAAGAAAAAAATTATGTAATATTCCAGAAGCCACTAAAACCAAAAAAAAAAAAAATATGTAACATTCCAGAAGGCACATCAAAAACCAAAATGGCCCAAAAAGCAGTCATTGAGGATGAAGTCTCTCACTTTCCTCTGTAAGGTTCCTGACCTCCATAAAATGAGAATAGGGATTTATTGGGTCAAATGAGTTCTTCAAAACCCTGCAGAGTGTAGCCAATGGCTTATTGGGTTTTTTCATTACTCCAATTCACATCAAGAATCTATACTCCATAGACAGTAGGCCTCAAATTGGAGAAGCAGAGCAGTATTAAAGTCAGGGTTATTTGATCACTCATGGTTCACAGAATGGGTGTCCAGGCCACCCTGACTTTAGGCAAATGAGAGGAAAGGGAGATTATTTTGGACACTGTCTTGGGCTGTGCCCCTCAAGGAAACGTCAAGCCAGAGGTTATGATGAGTGTCTATATGGAAGAAGATGAGGGCCATTTGGGAGTGTTTTGGTTTTCATTGTGGTCATTTATGTGGCAGTCGGAAAAGATGACTGGGTCCACCAGGGCTTGAACTCTGGTGTGATTCCTTTTAGAGACTGAGTTCTGGAACTGGCCTCAGAGAAGTATTGCCATGATTTGTGTTGGGATTTTAGGCGGCCACCCATGAAAGTCGCCCTTTGAAACTGAGATCTAGGCCCGGGGTGGCTTTCCACAGAGCACTGGGAATCTCAGACAGAATATCATATGATGTTAATTTGAAATACTTGCCAGACATAGTTGAGAGTCAAAACACACATGGACCTCACATTGTAGACCTCAATTGGCCTGGCTTCATGTGACTATTTGGCCACTCTTTGGAAAGCCTTGCCTGTGAGAGTTCTCCAGAACTTTCATTGAAATGAGCTTCCTCAACATTGAATGATTCCTGAAAGAATTGAAACACACAATGCCTCCAACTTCATCCTTGTAAAATGGCTAGATAAATACCATGAAATTTTTGAAATTCGCATGATGAGGTGGCACTGGAGAACCTTTGATGTCCTGTTGCTGATCATTAGTGTACCAGACAGTGCCTTGATTGATTGGGTATAATGAAAGTGGTGTAGAACAGAGATGCCGGTTAGATGGAGACTGCGGAGTAGTTGGCCCAGAGGTGTGGTGTGCAGGTGTGTGATAAAATATTTATGGTGGTGCCATGTGGATCTGCCATTGACTTCCAAATGGCTTTTAGCTAACATGGTGCACCCAGCAGACCCTTATATGCAAAGGCATCTTGCTATATGGAGAGGTTTCAGGGAAATGTTCAGAATCAGGTTGCTATGGTCAAGGGGGCAAGCTATGTGGGATAGAAGCCGGGTTAGTGCGTTCTCCTGGAGACTCTGACCCAGCACATGTCACAGAACTCCCTCCAACACTGTTTCCCAGTTGAACTCCTTGTATTTCTTGAAGCAAATACCAAACTCACAGTTCAGCACCAAGAAACACCATGAAAATTGGAGGATGACTAAATGGCTTCACAGTCCACATGGTTAGACACTTTGGCCCACTGGCCTCTGTTTACCTACAAAGAGAGAATTCAGCACTGCTGCCTCAGGTTCATTGGAAAATAAGAAACCATGTTCTCCAGGTCACATAGATTCAGACCCAGCTTTGATGGTTTCACTACAAATGAAGACAAAGCTCCTGACAACAATATATATTTCAAGTGCCACACCTCAGAGGCAGATTCTCCAGAAGTCTTTTTTCCAGCAGAGCTCCATGGTTGTGGAGTGTTTACCCAATCCCTTACTTCTGGAAACTCCTCTACCTGCTCCCAGGTTGAGAACTCCTGAGAATTTTCCATTCCAGATATGTATTCACAGATTTTCTAACTCTTCTTCTCTAATTGTGTCTCACTTGGGGCAAAGGTAATGTCAAGGCATTGTTCTAGGTGAGAGTGGGAAGATTATTGTGTAGCACATATTTGCATACACATTGGATACATTATCCTATTTTCCATTTGCAATACTGAATTTCTGACACTAACCCATACCCTACTAGACTCTGAATACTATCCTAAAATGATGGAGAAAAAGAAACCTAACAGAATAGAAATACAAGCCTTTTGTAGGAGGCATGGTGTATACTTGGATTTTCCTTCTCCTTTATCAAGGATATGTGTTATAAATCTAGTCAACTTTTCATTGTAATATTTCTCCATGAGTTTTCAAAGTTAACACATATGTAAATTCCTGTCTCCTTTGCTCTTTAGCCTCTTTAGAACATGTATATTTTTATGCATATATAGACTCCTACCTGGTAACACACGTAAATTCTTGTGATCTCACTAACTTTGGAATATACAAATTATGAGAATAGATCACTTCCCCTAAATACTGATGGAACTGAAAATTCAAAGTATGGGTGAGCTTCCTAGTGAACAACATCATACATAAATCCATGTTCAGTAAAATGAATATTTTTAGATATGTGGATGATATATATTTCATGATAAATTTCGATTGGCATATATATTGCTACATTTTATTGTTGTGTGTGTGTGTATATATATACCAGATTTTCCAGATTTTCCAAAATATGAAATATATGTGTCTTATTATACACTCCCTAAATTCATTCAAGTTCATGTATGCGATTTAAAATCAACATTTTACATGATTATCATCAGTCTGGCTGGGCACAATTCAGGAGCCAATTGTCAAAAGAAACAAACTTTATTTTTAGAACCACACAAGCCAAACAAAACAGCTTCTCAGGAAAAACCCTCAGAGCCCAACTGCCACCACAGTCTTCCCACAAGCCTCTCCCTCAACCACAAGCCTCCTCCTTTTGAGGCCGATTGGCTGGGTCACATGGGCGGAGACAAAAAAGTCCACCAATGAGCAGCTCCGTTGTCTGAAAGGGCAGGGAAACATCCCATTGAGCATCACCACAGAGGAGCCAATCAGCTAGATGTTGCTGGGGCCCCTGTCAGCCAATCATCCACTGGCAGTCTGAAAGGGCGGGGAAACAGCTCAATGAGCATCTGCAATGAGCATCACCGCAGAGGAGCCAATCAGCTAGATGTTGCTGGGGCCGCTGTGGAGCCAATCATCAGCCGGCAGCTGGAAGTTTGCTGGCAGCTGGAGGTTTCCTGGGGCCCCTTTGGCTGTGGCTCTCAACATCTCCCCCTCTCTGTTTAAACAACGAGCATGTGGCTTAGGGACCATGCCTGCCTTATGTTGTGCAGTAGTACATATGGTATTTACTGGAGACCCTTGGCTGTGGCTATCAACAGGATTTGTATGTACCATTCACTGAAGTTAGTTTTCAGTACTAGGAAACAAATATGTATTTCAGGTGGATAAATATTTCTGAGAAAAATCTTGTGAAAAGTTGATTATAAATCCACATACTTGAACATAAATGAATTTAGGGAGTGTAAATAAGATACATATATTTCATATTTTGAAAAATCTGGAGAGTGTGTGTGTGTGTGTGTGTGTGTGTGTATACACACACAGACACATACAGATATTAAAATGTAGCAACATATATGCAAATCTAAATTCACTATGAAATATACATCAATCACAGATCCAAAAATATTCAATTTTCTTAACAGGGATTTATGTATAATGTTTTTCAACTAGGAAGCTCACCCATTATTTGAATTATCAGTTCCAACAGCGTTTAGGAGGAGTGATGTCTTCTCACAAATTGTATCTCCCAAGTCAGTCACCTCACAAGAATGTAGGTGTGACACCAGGTAGGATTTGATATGTGCATATAAAAATACATGTGCTGAATAGGCTACAGACAAAGGGAGACAGGAATTCACATATTTGTTAACTTTAAAAACACATGGAGATCTATTTCAATTAAAAATAGACTGGATTTATAACACCTGACATTTATCATGCAAAAGGCAAGATCAATTATACACCATGCCTCCTCTGAACTGCTTGTATTTCAATTCTGTTTGTGTTACTTTTCTGCATCATATTAGAATTAGTAGTCAGAGTCTAGTAGGGTATGGGTTCATGTCAGGGATTTAGTATTTCGAATGGAAAATTGGAAAATGAATCCAATGTGTATGCAAATACGTGCTACACACAAAAAAATTCCCATTCTCATTCAGAACAATGGCTAGAAATAACCACGCCCCATGTAAGAAACAATTAGAGGAGAAGAGTTAGAAAATCTGTGAATACATACGTAGAATGGAAAATGCTCAGTAGTTCACAACCTTTGAGGTGGAAGAGACGTTTCCAAACCTTAGGGACAGGGTAAAACTCCACAAGCATGGATCTCTGCTGGCCTAAACACTTCTGGAGATACTGACAATGAGGTTGGGTACTTGAAATATATGTTGTTTTCAGAAGCTTTAGCTTCCTTTGTAGTGAGACCATCAAACTTGGGTCTGCATTTTTGTGACCTGGAGGACATGAATTCTTATTGTCCAATGAACATGAGGCAGCAGTGCTGAATTCACTCTTTGTAACTAAACTGTGGCCAATGGGGGATAAGTGTCTCCCCGTCTGGACTTTGAAATCATTTGACATCCTCCACTTTTCGTGGTGTTTCTTGCTGCTGCAGTGGGTGTTTTGTATTTGGTTCATGACATACAAGGAGTTAAACTGGGACACAATGCTGGAGGGAGTCCTGTAACGTATGGTGTGTCAGGGTCTGCAGGAGAATGCACCAACCAGGCTTCTATCCCCCATTGCTTGCCCCCTTTACCATAGGAACTTGATTCTGAACATTGCCCTGAAAACTCTCCATGTAACATGATGCCTTTACATACAAAGTTCTGCTGGCTGCACCATGTCAGTCACAAGCCATTTGGAAGCCAATGTAAGATCCACATGACCCCACCACAGATGTATTGTCACACACCTGCACACAACTGCTCTAGGCCTGCCATAAATACTGCTCTGCTTCTCCAATTTGAGGCCTACTTACTGTCAGGTATAGATTCTTTATGTGATTTGGCATCATGAGACAACCCAAGCAGTTCTGCAGGACTTTGAAGAACTTATTTGATCCAAAGGATCCCTATTCTCACTTGATGGAGGTCAGGAACCAAACAGAAGAAGGCAAGAGACTTCATCCACAATGACAGATTTTTTGCCATTTTGGTTTTGGATGCACACATGGGATCTTCTTTAGATCTATCAGGAGCTGAGAATCTTAGCCACAGCCTCAAACAGGGCCTAGTGTCTGACTAAGACACATCCCTTTCCAGAGCAATTAAGCAAAGAGCCACAGGTGATGCCCATTCATTTCCATTTGAAAACTGTTTCTTCACGCTTCACAAAGGGGTGGCCTGAGGCAAAGACCTTCCTGACATTCAAGGCAACAGAAACATAGATAAGCAAATGGAGCCAAGCAGGGTTTCTCCACTGAGACTTTACTGGTCACACTGATATCTGAGTTTTCTGAGATGTTCCCATTCCCTTCAGCTATCAAGGACATGGCCATGTCACAGAGTTTGGAGGTGGTACATATCTTGGACAATAAACCATGATACTATTCTGGAGAGTGGCCAGAATTCAGGAAGAAAACAGCAACTTACGAAGTTAGTAGGTGTTTCCCATCCATAAGGCAAGCAACAGTCCATTAATCAATTGTGCAGGATGAATGCTGTGAAGCTTTCTACTAGACAGGACACCTCCATTGATGCATTCTCGTTTCTAATGTCTAAAACCACGGACACAGTGGCTAGACAGACATAGAAACACTCGCCTTGTCTATAGACTTACTAGAAACAGTCGACTCCAAACCAAACCAACCACCTTTCCTACCTATTCTCAGAACATGAAACAAAACCGCAAACTCACACCCACAACCAAAAAGGCACCTCCTTCCCAAAAATAGGTCTTTAACTATCTGGAGTGTCCTCTGACTGGTGGGCCATACTATGTTCCACTCGAAATGGCCTGTCTGGTCTCAGATCTTGTCTCCTTGGCCAACTCTGTTATTCTGCGAGGAGCCTGCTGTTAGCCACAACCTGCTGTCTCAAGAAAGGCCCCTCTTCAGAGCTCTACTGGCATTTGGCCATCCTCACATCAGTAGGTACCAAGAAGGTCTGACTCTGTACTTGGTAAATCCAAACAAGTGAGCCCACTGGGACTGGGACTGGGACTGGCTCTTGGTGCCTGGCTTCTTGCATCCCAATTTCAGAGAGTTCCATCACCAAGGAAATGAGGTATGTCACTTTCTTTGCAACTGAATGAGGTCACTGCCTTGGGAACAACTTTGTCCTAACACTTGCTTCCAATGGTTCCATGAGTTGGAGGGTGCCCCTACTTCCTGTGACAATTTGACTAGTTAGAATGGTATATCAAAATAGACACCATGGAACAGCTCTACACGCAGGCCTGGTTAGGTTCATCTTCTCTACATTAAGAAGAGAGAGTCTGATGCATACACATCCCTTCATCCTGTCCAGGTTGTTTGCCATGGAAGATGGCTTTTGCTCATGCAGGTCCTTCATAGCTGCCTACATCTTCTCCAGGGATCATTTCTGCATCGAACTTTGAGGTTCTCAGCAGTTGGAAGATTACCTACATCCCTAATTGAAAGAATAGCCCTGTCCCTGCTCTTTTGTAATGTTAGATTGAGGCAACAGTGTATGGTTAGGGTTAATAACACGTTCGATTTGGGTTAGGAATCATTCTGCGGGATGAATAAGGTTATTGGGAACCTGCAATATATAGAAATATAGTGGTTAAATATAAGTATGAAAACAGAAATCTAGGTAAGATTTGAAGCTCAGAAGTGCATTTGGCAATAGATTGGGACACGTAGCTTTGAATTATGTTCTGCATACATGTTTCAGAAAAATCGATATACAATGGCATAGGACCTTGTACCTCAGATGATTGAATGTAGTAGAGTACATCCACTCAAAAAGGGATAGTCGATAGGATCAGGAAGATAGTCAGTATGTTTCGGAAGAAGATAGAGTATAGGATTTGGACCAAAGTTCATTAGCAATAGGGTTTCGGTTAGAGAGTGAATGTCAATGTCAGCACATATGAAGGGTCAGTCACAATGTTGAACTGGAAAAAATATGTAGGAAAGTAGATATCAATAGAGACATTAGGAAATCAGGCAAAGTATAAAGTGAGTGAAAAAACTAGACATTTCCAACAGTTTTGAGGTTGAATATATAATCTTAGGAAGAAACAAAAATGTGGTCACCAATAGGATTGACATTTGAGAGCATTAGGCAACCTGGATATGGATGTTTTTAGTAATCCATGTTCAGTTTCCATTTAGGCTTTGGTACAATCATACGTGTGACTTTTGCATTTTGTGTCCAGAATATTACTGTGGTAACATGCATATGTAGATCAGGTGACATGAGTATTTCTTCCACCATTTCTGGGAGCAATATTTAGAAGACTAATAAATTAGTATTGGGGGTACTAAGAGGTGTACCCTGTGTCTATGAATATAGAGATAATGCATGAATAGACAATATAGTGAATAAATAATATAACTGGTTCCACTTTAAATAATGGAATAAACTGATATAAGAGAATATATAAAAAATACTATATTGTTATAAAATCATTCATTCCAACCAGTTATACATCTAATGGTGATATTATAGTTATGGTTTATCATGAAGTGAGTGTCAGTTTTGCTTCAAAAGTGATAAAAGAAATCAAAAATAATATATTTCGAAAGAAGTCTCATTATAAGACCAGTCAAGAAACCTGGAAGAATCCATGTGTTCTGAAGCAGGAAGTGATTGAAAGTGAAACAAATGCCTATAAGTTTGCTAACTTGTGGATGAAATATATATCCTATGATGTGCATAAATTGAAGAAATAGTAATGTACCAGTGTTGAATTAAAATGAATTTCAAAATACACATCATGTCACATAGGAATGTACTTGCATTGATGTTAAACTGGGTCAGTTACTGTAGAAGTATTAGTATTTGTATGCAACATTAACTGAAGTTAGTTTTCAGTACTGGAAACAATATGTATTTCAGGTGGATGAATATTTCTGAGAATGATCTTGTGAAAAGTTGATTATAAATCCATATACATGAACATGAATGAATTTAGGGAGTGTATATAAGACACATATATTTCATATTTTGAAAAATCTGGAGAGTGTATGTATATATATATATATATATATATATATATATATATATATACACAAAAAAACACACACAGACAATAAATTAGCAATCAAATTAATCATGAAATATATATCCTCCACAGATGCAAAATTATTTCTTTTAGAACATGTATTTATGTATAATGTTGTTCTTCTAGGAAACACACCCCTAGGTTAAATTTTCAGTTCCAACAGAGTTTAACAGGAGTGATCACTTCTCACAAATTGTATTTGCCAAATTAGCCACCTCACAAAATGTAGGTGTGATACCAGGTAGTGTTCTATATGTGCATTTAAAAATACATGTGCTGAATAGGCTACAGAGAAAGGGAGATAGGTATTCACATATTTGTTAACATTAAAAAGACTTGGAGAACTATTTCAATTAAAAATTGACTAGATTTATAACACCTACAATTAATCATGCAAAAAACAAGTCCAACTATACACTATGATTCCTCTGAACTGCTTGTATTCCTATTCTGTTTGTGTTATTTTTCTCCATCATATTAGGAGTAGTAGTCAGAGTCTATTAGGGTATGCGTTAGTGTCAAGGATTCAGTATTTCGAATGGAAATATGGAAAATGACTCTAATTGGTATGCAAATATGTGCTACACAAAAATGTTCACACTCTCATCCAGAAGATTGCCTTGACATTACCTTAGTTCCAAGTAAGATACAATTAGAGGAGAAAAGTTAGAAAATCTGTAAATACATATGAGGAATAAAAAATGCTCAGGAGTTCACAAACTTGTAGGTGGTAGAGGAGTTTCCAAAAGTAAGGGACAGGGTAAACACTCCACAAACATTGAGCTCTGCTTGTGTAAAGACTTCTTGAGAAACTCTCTGAGCTTGGGCTCTTAAAATACATGTTGTTGTCAGGAGCTTTAGCTTCCTTTGTTGTGTGACCATCAAATCTGGGTGTGCAAATATGTGACCTGAAGGACATTGTTTCTAATTTTCCAATGAAAATGAGGCAGCAGTGCTGAATACTCTTTTTGTAGTTAAACTATGGCCACTGGGGTGTAAGTGTCTCCCCGGGTTGACTGTGAAGCCATTTGGTCATGCTCTAATTTTCGTGATGTTACTCCTTGGTGCACTGGGAGTTTGGTATTTGCTTCATGAAATACAAGGAGTTCAACTGGGACACAGTGCTGGAGGGAGTTCTGTCACGTGTGGAGGGACACAGTCTGCATGAGAATGCACCAATCAGGATTCTGTCCCACATAGGTTGCCCCTTTGTCCATAGCAACCTGATTCTGAACATTGCCCAGAAACCTATCCATATAACAAGATGCCTTTACATATAAGGGTCTGCTGGCTGTACCCTGTCAGTCACAAGGCAATTGGAAGCCAATGGCAGATCCACATGCCCCAACACACATGTTTTATCACACACCTTCACACCACTGCTCTAGGCCCACTAATGAACAGGCTCCAACATACTGGCATCACTGTTCTACACAATTTTCATGAAACCCAGTCAGTCAAGGCACTGTGAGATACACTCATGATCAGCAACAGGACATCCAAAAGTTTTCCAGTGCCACCTGGTCATGGGAATTTCAAAAGTTTCATGGTATTTATCAAGCCATTTTTTGAGGATAAAGTTGGAGGCTCTGTGGGTTTCAATTCATTCAGGAACCATTAAATGTTGAAGAAGCTCATTTCAATGAAAGATCTTGAGAACACTCACAGGCAAGTCTTCCCAAAGAGTGGCCAAAAGGTCACATGAAGTCAGGCCCATTGAGGTCTACAATGTGAGGTCCATGTGTGTTTTGACTCTCAACTGTGGCTTTAAAGAATTTCAGAATAAAATCATGTGATATCCAGGCTGAGATTCCCAGTGCTCTGGGCAAAGCCACCCTGCACCTAGATCTCCCTGCACCACAATTAATACCTGAGATCTAGGTTGCATGGCCTAGTAAAATCCAAACACAATTCATGACAATACTTCTCTGATGTCACTTCCAGAATTCAGTCTCTAAGGAGAATCATACCAGAGTTCAAGCCCAGGTGGACCCAGTCATCTGTTCCAAGCGCCAAACAAATTACCACAATTCAAAACAAAATGCTCCCACATGCCCCTTATCTTCTTCAATTTGAGGCCAAATGACTGTGGGGTTTAGATTCTTTATGTAAATTGGATTCATGTGAAAACCCAAGCACCTATGGGCTAAACTCTGCAGGGCTTTAAAGAACTCATTTGACCCAAAGGATCCCTATTTTCACTTGATGGATGTCAGGGCCATTAGAGAGGAAGGTGAGAGTCTTCATCCACAATAACTGCTCTTTTGGCCATTTTGGTTTTGGATGCACCCATGGGATCTTTCTTTAGATCCATCAGGTGCTGAGAATCTAAGCCACAGCCTCACACAGGGCCAAGAGGCTGATTCAGACACATCTCTTTCCAAAGCAATTAAGCAAAGAGCAAAACACACAGAGACATTATAAAGTGGCAATATATATGCCAATTGAAATTCATGATGAAATATATATCGTCCACAGATCCAAAAATATTAATTTTACTGAACATGGATTTATCAATAATGTTGTTCAACTAGAAAGGTTACCCTTAGGCTGAATTTTATGATCCAATAGCGTTTAGGAGGAGTGATCTCTTGTCATAATTTGTATCTGCCATGTCAGCCACCTCACAAGAATGTATATGTGATACCAGGTAGGATTCAATATGTTTATATAAAAATACATGTGATGAATAGGCTACAGAGAAAAGGATACAGGAATTCACATATTTATTAACTTTAAAAACACAAGGAGAACTATTTCAATTAAAAATTAACTAGATTTATAACACCTACCCTACATAATGCAAAAGGCAAGTCCAACTATACACCATGCCTCTTCTGAACTGCTTCTATTTCTATTGTGTTTGTATGCACTGTGGGTTTCAAGAACCATTAAATGTTGAGGAAGCTCATTTCAATGAAACTCTGGAGAACTCTCATAGGCAAGGCTTCCCAAAGAGTGGCCAAAAGGTTAGATATAGCCAGGCCCATTGAGGTCTACAATGTGAGGTCCATGTGTGTTTTGACTCTCAACTATGGCTACCAAGTCTTTAAGAATAAAATCATGGGATATCTTTGCTGAAATTCCCAGTGCTCTTTGGAAAGCCACCCTCGGCCTTGATCTTAGTTTCCAAGGGCGACTCTCATGCTTGACCTCTTAAAATATCACCACAATTCATGGCAATACTTCTTTGAGTTCAGTTCCAGAAGTCAGTCTCTAAGGGGAATCACACAAGAATTCAAGCCCAGGTGGACCCAGTCATCTCTTCCAACCCTCACACAAATGACCACAATTAATACCAAAACACTCTCACATGGCCCTCCTCTTCTTCTATAAAGGCACTAATCATAACATCTGGCTGGAGGTTTCCATGAGGGGCACAGCCCAAGACAGTGTCCCAAATAAGCTCCCTTTCCACTCATTTGCCTAAATTCAGGGTGGCTTGGACACCCTTCTTGTGCACCAGGAGTGATCTGAAAGGGTAAAATAAATTGAAATTAAAGTGTAAAAGTTGAAGTGTAAAAGACCGGGTTTTGTAAAGTTTCTAAGCTGCAAGGCCTGAGTTAAAATGTAAAGGACCAGGTATTGTTAAGTTCCTATGCTACATGCAAAACCTGAAATTCCTGTAGCTTGTAGTACAATTCCGGACTGCCCAGGAAATATTCCCCCTGACCGCCTGGTTGTTTAATAACCTAGGACCCTGTGTGGCCTGGCACATAGGCATCGCAAGGCCTAAACCAATCTGTTTGAATGTGTACCTCGCTTTAGAACTCACCTATCACTCCCGCCTGACCTGTTCCTGCCAATGAATGAACTAATCATGTTTAGGAATTGTTGTTTGATTTTTCTGCGGTGTATGTTGATTTCTTAAAGGAGACTGTGATATATGTAAAGTCCCGCCCTCCCCAAAAAGTGTACTTAAGCACTGCTCAACCCCTGCTCGGGGCTCTGGGCTGCTCTCCCTTCTTGAGTGAGCACGTAGCCCCAGCATGCTGGATTGGATCCTCAATGAACGCCTTTTTCTGTTGCATGAGCCGCGTTCTCTTGGTGGTCTCTTCCTCCGACGTTCACCGGACCCTTACATTTGGTGCGTTGGCCGGGAATCACGCAGCATAGCACAAGAACACGCCAACAGACCCCTCTGGAGGTAAGTAAGGCGCTTCTTTTCATTTTTCCTTGTGATCACTCAGAGCTTTTGTTCAGGTTCCATTTTTCCGTTTTTGGTTTGGGTTGGCAGAGTGGCTTCCAGTGGAGAACGTAAGTTCCCCCTGTCAGTGGTGGACAAACGTGTCCTAAATCCACAGGCCATGTCCTTGCAAGGGATGCCTTGGAGGACTCAGGGAGTGACGGATGTGCTCTCATTAGGTGAGGAGGGACGAATGAGCCCACATTAGGTGACTCTGCTGGCAACCCATCATATCTTGCTGACTACTTTTTTCTCTCAGGTTGAATTCACTGTCTGTCTTTGTGGTCTAACCCATCAGGTTTTGCCAGTTACTAGGTTCTAATCTTTACTTCTGAACTCGTGTTAAATGTTAACTGTGTGTACATGTTTGTGTCACGTTTGTATTGTCCTTGTCTCTGTTTGAGAAACTCTCATTATGGGACAAAGCCATTCCATGCCTCTGTCCTTGAAGCCATTCCTGGTCCCTGCCTCCAATCCGACCCCTTCACCCAGGATCCTATCACTCAAACCTTCTACTCCTCCCCCTCTTCCCTCCATTCTCTCTGAGTCACAAGATTGTAGATCTTGGGGTTGTGAACAAACGGGAGCTGCATGATGGTCTTTGTGTGTCATTTTATCTGTGTTTCTGTTAAATGTGATGGCATTGTTTGGTCCGATGCAGAGTCCCGAGTTCCAACCTGCATTACATATGTGGAAGTTACTTTAGCTAAATTTTAAACTAATGCTTCTCCTGTGAGGGACCAAAAGTCAATAGAACCGCCAGTTTTTCTGTTCTCACCTTTTCACCTCTCTTAGCTGTGCTTCAAAGAACTTTGATAAACTTTACTCCCCTTTGTTAAGCAAGATTACGGAAGCAGTGATTTCTTTTCTTCCCATAGTTGGATTGAGCATGCCCACTGCAGAGGGAAATGTCTGGGGTCTAAGAACTTTGATATCTCGCTTAAACTTTTCTCAAAACCCTGTCCTCATTATTAAATTGGCATTAATTGGCTTTGGGATGGGAACCAAGCCTTCAGTCATAAATTTTGACACCCCAGAGGGGACTTTAAATAAACCCCACTCTGCCCTCTTGGGGAAGCCTAGCACTCAAAACAACTGAAGCAGAGAATGAAATTTTTGGGAGCTGACTACTGCAAAGTTGGGAGACATAGAATATGCCTGGTGCCTGGGGTCAAAGCAAACCAGAGGAACTAATCCTGTAAGTAAATGGTGAAGCTAAGGGACTCCCAGCAGCTGCCAGATCCATTTTGCTGTGGGGAACTCCCTTATTCCTTACGTGCACTTTAAGGATTTCTCCACCTCTGTTTACTTAACAAAAGGGACAATGAATGCATTAATATGTTGATATTATAGATTGTTTCTTGGGGATGATCTAGGGTGAATGTGTATCTAGAAATGATTTTTTTATTTTAACCATCTGGTATCTAAATGGGTTTCTAAAGCATTGCACTATCTTACAGTTAAAAGTTGGGTTTAAACAATTGTTTAGTTTGATTTCAGGTAGTTCATGCTAGGAAACTTAAATACTTAGGGTAAAAAAAAAATAAAGAGTTTTAATTTTGAACTAGACAGCCTGAAAAAATTTCACTAGATATATCAGTGCATTAACATGGGAAGAGATAATAAATTATGATATGGTATCTATTCCCATCAGTGTGTAAGATTTTAAAAAATGGTACTAAATTAAAACGTTGGTCTGGCTTATTGAAATGACATTAATTAGGAACAGTCTTGGAAATTTTTAAAGCTTAATTTCGGATACACATGGTAGCATGTGGTTCTTTTTAAAAATTTTTCAGCCAATTTAATTTAACTTAATACTATTAGAAACTTCATAACAAAGAAAGGGGCTTAATGATCCTATAGAAACTTCTTCTGATGGTGGCATTAATATTATCAAAAAATGATCCTATTTTCAGTTTTGTGTGAGCAAGTTTTTCTAGTGTAGAAAAATCTAAAGAAATAAAATTTTGAGAATTACATCTTAAACTTGCATCAAAATTTTCAACATCCAAACCTGGAAATTATGACTTATAGATAAATGCCTTAGGCGTGAGGTTTCTTCTCAGAATTCCAGTCTTTCCAGTTTTCCAGACCTCAGCCAGGACTTACTTTGATATGCAAATAAAAGAAGCCTGCAGCACTCAGCAGGAGACAGATAAAAAGAGTAAATGTGTCTTTTTACCTGAACTCAAACTAGACCTAACCAAAAAAGTATATAATATGGTATTTACTAATTACTGGCCAGTCATCATTTTTAGGACTCTTGCTTTTCTTAGATTCTGTAATTTTTTTTTTTTGAGCTCATGATCTTGATTCTGCTGATGGGTTAATGTTTTCTGATCAGTTCTATTTTTGATCGACTCTGGAGTTTTCAGCATTGCAATGGAGATTTCACCTGAAAAAAGCTACAAGGCCTTTACTATTGTGTTATGTGTTACATTTGTGTTACGTGTTGTATGTTGGTATGTCTGTATGTGCGTATGTCCATATATCATGCAGGGATATGACAATTGACAGATGAGGAGCGCTCATGAAAAATTTAAAAATGTATCCAAATGTCTTTGATTCACGTGATTCATATGTTTTAATTCAAATTGGGTAAACAGATAAAAATAAAGATGTCTTTAAAATTAGGCCAATAAGTTTTCTAGGTTTTCAAAAAGGCCCTAATAAAATGTAGATGTCTATAAAATAATCTGCTTAAATTCAGAAATTGAAAAGCATTGTATTGAAATGTGAACAGAAAGAGGTTAGTAGATGGAAAAGAGAAACTAAAAGGTTCTAGATATAGATATAATAGAGGAAAAACGTGTTTCTGGATAAGAGAGTCTATATGATTAAGTAATTAAAAGGGTTTAAGTAAATAATAAAAAAAAGGTGTGTGTAACTTGGTTATATGTGTAAGTTTTGAGCAAGTAATCTTAAAAAATTAAACAGCTGGTAAAACAAGTACTGTTTTTATAAAATTGTGCCATGTTATTTCTTTAAAATCTAAACTTGTTTAATACAAAAAAATCAATGTAATTGTGGTGTTAATGTGTTCATATCTTCCAGGTATACAAGTCTGTAAGGTAGAAGCTTGCAAAGACCATTGTATCAAGCTGGTGTTCTAAGGTTGTATGGTAATTCTAGGCTTAAAAGAAAAACATGTTGGAGTGTTGGAGATTTATGTATATCATTTGTGTTCTATAATTGGACTTGTTATCAATAAGATATGTACAGTTCCATGTTACTTTTTACACTGAGATACAATATAAAAGTATTTTTAACTTAATGAGAGCCAAATCTGTGAAGGTTTTATTGTAAACTCAAAGGTAATGCCCATTCATTTCCATGTGAAAACTGTTTTCTTCAGGCTTCACAAAGGGGTGGCCTGAGACAAAGACTTTCCTGATATTCAGGGCAACATAACAATAGGTAATCAAAAGGCCCAAAGCAGGGTTTCTCCACTGAGACTTTACTGGCTACACTGATATCTGAGTTTTCTGAGATGCTTGCCATTCCCTTCAGCTACCAGTACATGGCCATGTCTCAGAGCTTGGAAGTGGTACATATATTTGACACAAAATCATGAGCCTATTCTGGAGAGTGGCCAGAATTCAGGAAGAAAACAGGAACGTAGGAAGATAGTTGGTGTTGCCCATTGATAAGGCAAGCCACACTCCATTCATAAATTGTGCCGGATGAATGCTGGGAAGTTTTCTCCTTGAGAGGATACACCCATTGAGGCATTATCTTTTCTAATGTCTACAACCACGAAAACAGTGGGATACACAGACCTAAAAACACTCGCCTTGTCAAAGGACTAACTAGAAACAGTCCACTCCAAACCAAACACACCCCCTTTCCTAACTATTCTCAGAACAAAAGAAAAAACCACAAACCCACAAACACAACCACAAAGGCACCTCCTTCCCCCATGTGGGTCTGGAACTATCCAGAGTGTCCTCTGACTGGAGGGCCATACTATGTTCCCCAGAAATGGTCTGTCCTGTCTCAGATCTGGACTCCTTGGTCAACTCTGTGAAGTTGTCAGGAGCCAGCAGTGAGCCTCTACCTGTTTTCTCCGGAAGGGCCCCTCTTCAGAATTTTTCTGGAATTTGGCCATTCTCAATAAAGTAGGTACCACAAAAGACTGACTCTGTCCTTGGAAAATCCAAACAAGTGAGAACACTGGAACTGGTGCTGGGACTGGGCCTGGGTGCCTAGATTCCTGGAACCCAAATTTGGAGAGTTCCATCAACAAGGATGTGAGGTGAGGTCACTTCCTTTAGTAACTGAATGAGGTCACTGCCTTGGCAACCAATTTGTCCTAACATTTGCTTCCTAAGGTCTCATAACATGGAGGATGTCCCTACTTCCTGTGACACTTTCACAAGTTAGAATGGTAAAGAAACAATAGTCACCTGGGAACAGCTCTCCACACAGGCCTCTCCTCTACATTAAGAAGAGAGAATGTGATTCAGACACAACCCTTCATCCTGACCAGGCTTTTTGCCATGGAAGATGCCTTTTGCTCTCTCAGATCCTTCATAGCTGCCTACATCTTCTCCAGGGTTCATTTCTGCATGGAACTTTGAAGTTTTCAGCAGGTGGAAGATCCCCTGCATTCCTGTATTGTAAGACCAAATCTGTCCCTGCTTTTCTGAATACTTAGATTGAGGGAACAGTGTATGGTTAGGGTTAACAATATGTTCAATTAAAACCAAAATACTCCCACATGGCCCTCATATTCTTCCATGTAGACATTCATCATAACCTCTGGCTGGAGGTTTTCATAAGGGGCGCAGCCCAAGACAGTGTCCAAAATAAGTTCCCTTGCCCCTCATTTTCCTAAAGTCAGGGTTTCCTGGACACCCTTCCTGTAAACCAGAATTGATCAAATAGGCCTGCCAGTAATACTGCTCTGTTTCTTCATTTTGAAGCCTACTGACTGTGAGGTATAGATTCTTTATGTGATTTGGAGTCATGTGAGAACCCAAGCACTGCTGCAGGGCTTTGAAGAACTCATTTGTCTCAAAGGATCCCTCTACTTACTTGATGGAGGTCAGGAACCTAACAGGGGAAGCAAGAGACTTCATCCACAATGACTGATCTTTTTGCCATTTTGGTTTTGGATGCACACATGGGATCTTTCTTTAGATCCATCAGGTGCTGAAAATCAAAGCCACAGCCTCTCTCAGAGCCGAAAGGATGATTCAGACACATCCCTTTCCAAAGCAATTAAGCAAAGAGCCACAGGTGATGCTCATTCATTTCCAATTGAAAGCACTTTTCTTCAGGCTTCACAAACTGGTGGCCTGAGGAAAAGACCTTCCTGACATTCAGGTCAACAGAACAGTAGGTAAGCAAAAGGCACAAAGCAGGGTTTCTCTACTGAGACTTTACTGGTCACACTGATATCCGAGTTTTCAGAGATGCTCCCAATTCCCTTCATCTATCCAGTACATGGCCATGTCACAGAACTCGACGGAGGTCCATATCTTGGACAAAAAAACATGAGCCTATTCTGGAGAGTGGCCAGAATTCAGGAAGAAAACAGGAACTAAGGAAAGAAGTAGGTGTTGTCCATATAAGGCAAGCCACAGTCCATTCATAAATTGGGAAGGATGTGTGCTGAGATGCTTTCTACTAGACAGGACACATCCATTGATGCATTCACTTTTCTAATATCTACAACCACGGAAAAAGTGGGATACACAAACATAGAAACACTCGCCAAGTCAAATGACTTACTAAAAACAGTCCACTCCAAACCAAACATACTGCCTTTCCTACCTATTCTCAGAACATGATAAAAAAACACAAATTCACACCCACACCCACAAAGGCACCTCCTTCCCCCAAGTAGGTCTGTGACTATCCAGAGTGTCCTCAGACTGATGGGCCTTACTCTGCTCCCTCGAAATGGACTGTCCTGTCTCAGATCAGGTCTCCTTTACCAACTCTGTAAAGTTTTCAGCATCAATCAGTGAGTCACTACCTGCTTTCTCAGGAAAGGCCCCTCTTCAGAGCTTTCCTGGCATTTAGCCATCCACACATCAGTATGTACCAAAAAGACTGACTCTGTCCTTGGTAAATCCAAACAAGTGAACCCACTGGGACTGGGACTGGGACTGGCTCTGAGTGCCTGGCTTCCTGGATCCCAAGTTCAGAGAGTTCCATCACCAAGGAAGTGAGGTAGGTCACTTCCTTCAGGAACTGAATGAGGTCACTACCTTGGTAACCACTTTATCCTAACATTTGCTTCCAAGGGTCCCACGAGAGAGAGGCTTCCCCTACTTCCTGTGTCACATTAACAAGATAGAATGGTATATCAACCATAGGCACATGTTAACAACTCTCCACACAGACCTGGTTTGGTCCATCTTCTCTACATTAAGAAAAGAGAGGCTTATTCAGACACATCGCTTCATCCTGACCAGGTATTTTACCAAGGAAGATTACTGTTGCTCTCTCAGGTCCTTCATAGCTGCCTACATCTTCTTCAGGGTTTATTTCTGCATGGAACTTGAGGTTCTCAACAGGTGGAAGATCCCCTACCTACCTGTATTATAACACCAACTCTGTCCCTGGTCTTTGTAAAGTTAAATTGAGGGAAGAGTGCATGGTTAGGGTTAATAACATGTTCAATTTGGGTTAGGAATCATTCTGCGAGATGAAAAATGGTATTGGGGACCTCCGATATTTACAAGCATATATAGGTGTAATATAAGTATGAATACAGAAATCTAGGAAAGATTTGAAACCCAGATGAACACTGGGCCCTTGATTGGGATACTTAGCTTTGAATTATTTCCACAAAGTTGTCTCAAATAAATCGTTATACAATGGCATAGGACCTTGTACCTTGGATGACTGAATGAGGAAGAGATCCTCCAGACAAAAAGGGATAGTTCCAAAAGTTATTTAGATATAGGGTTTTGGTTAGAGAGTGAATGCAAATGTCAGCATATGTGAAGAGTCAGTCACAGTGATGAACTGGGGAAAATGTGTAGGAAAGCAGATATCAATAGAGACATTAGGAAATCAGGGAAAGTACAAAGTGAGTAATAGGATAAGACGTTTTAAACAGGGTTGAGTTTGAATATATAATCTTAGGAAGAAACAAATATGTAGTCACCAATAGGAATGATATTTGAGATCATTAGTTAATCAGGACATGGATGTTGTTAGTAATACATGCTCACATTAAATTTAGGCTTTGGTACAATCATAAGGGTGTCCGTTGCATTTTTTGTCAGGAATATTACTGTGATGAAATGTAAATGTATATCAGGTGACTACAGTATTTCTTCAAACATTTCTGAAAGCAACATTTTAAGACTTATAAATTAGTATTGGGGACACAAGTACGTGTACCCTGTGCCTATGATTATAAAGATGATGCCTTAATAGACAATACTGTAAATAAATAATATAACTTGATCAAACTTTAAATAATGGATTGAATTGATATCTGAAAATATATAGGAAATCTTATATTGATATACATAAGTTCATTCTAACCAGTTATACATCTAATGGTAATTTTAGCATTATGGTTTATCATGAAGAGTGTGGGAGTTTTGCTTCAAAAATGATTATGGAAATCGAAAATAATGTGTTTGGAAATAATCTCATGAAAAGTACAGTCAAGAAACATGGAGGAATACATATATTCTGAAGCAGGAAGTAATTGCAAGTGAACCAAATGCGTACAGATTTGTTAACTTGTGGATGAAAAGTATTATCTTATAATGTCCATAAACTGAAGAAATAGTAATGTACCAGTGTTGAATAAAAATGAACTTCAAAATACACATCATGTCCCATAGGATTTTACTTGCATTGATGTTAAACTGGGTCAGTTACTGTACAAATATTAGGATTTGTAAGCACCTTTCACCGAAGTTAGTTTTCAGTACTGGGAAATAAATATGTATTTCATGTGGATGAATATTTCTGAGAATAATTTTGTGAAAATTTGATTATAAATCCACATATAGGAACATGAGTTAAATTAGTGAGTGTAAAATAAGACACATATATTTCATATTTTGAATAATCTGGAGAAAAAAAAAAAAAAAAATATATATATATATATATATATATATATATATATATATATATAAAGATACAAACACAGACATTAAAATGTAGTAATATGTATGCCAATCAAAATTCATCATGAAATATATATCATCCTCATATCCAAAAATATTCTTTTTACTGAGCATGGATTTATGTATAATGCTGTTTATCTAGGAAATTCACCCATATGTTGAATTTTCAGTTCCATCAGTATTTAGGGGGAGTGATCTCTTCTCACAATTTGTATCTTCCTAAAACAGCAAGCTCACAAGAATGTACGTGTGATACCAGGTAGGATACTAAATATGCATAATAAATTTCATGAGATGAATAGGGTACAGAGAAAGGGAGACAGAAATGTACATATGTGTTAAATTTAAAAACTCATGGAGAAGTATTACAATGAAAAGTTGACTAGATTTATAACACATTCACTTGATAAAGCAGAAGGCAAGTCCTAGTATACACCATGCCTCCTATGAACGGCCTGTATTTCTATTCTGTTAGGTTTCTTTTTCTACATCATATTAAGATTAGTAGTCAGAGTCTAGTAGGGTATGGGTTAGTGACAGGGATTCAGTATTTCTAATGAAAAATAGGAAAATGAATCTAATGTGTATGCAAATATTTGCTAGACAAAAATCTTCCCAATGTCCTCCAAAACAATGCCTTGATATTTCCTTCACCACAAGTAATACACAATTAGTGGAGAAGAGTTTGAAAGTCTGTGAATATATATCTGGAAAAGAAAATGCTCAGGAGTTCACAACCTTGGAGGTGGTAGTGGAATTTCCAAAAGTAAGGTACAGGGTAAACACTCCACAAACATGGAACTCTGGTGGCCTAATGAGTTGTTGAGAAACTGCCTCTTTGTTTGGGCCCTTGAAAAATTTGTTGTTGTCAGGAGCTTTAGCTTCCTTTGTATTGAGACCATCAAACCTGGGTCGGCATCTATGTGACCTGGATGACATGGTTCCTTATATGCTATTGAACATGAGGCAGAAGTTCTGAATTTTCCCTTTGTTAGTAAACTGAGGACACTGGGGTCTAAGTGTCTAACCATGTGATCTGTGAAGCCATTTGGTCATACTCCACTTTTCGTGGTGTTTCTTACTGCTGCACTGGGAGTTTGGTATTGGGTTCACGTAATACAAGGAGAAAAACTGGGACACAGTGCTAGAGGGAGTACTCTCACGTGTAGTGGATGAGGGTCTGCAGGAGAATGCACCAACCAGGCTTCTATCCCAAAAAGCTTGCACCCATGTCCATAGCAACCTGATTCTGAACATTGCCCTGAAACCTCTCCATATAACAAGGTCCCTTTACTTGTAAGGTTCTGCTGGCTGCACCATGTCATTCACAAGTCATTCGGAAACCAATGGCAGAACCACGTGTCCCCACGACAGATGTTTTATCATACACCTGCCCACCACTGCTCTGGGCCCACTAGTCAGCAGGCTCCAACTTTCTGGCATCTCTGTTCTCACCATTTTCATGAAACCCAGTCAATCAATGCAATGTCTGGTACACTCGTGATCAGCAACAGATATCCAAAGGTTCTCCAGTGCCACCTGTTCATGGGAATTTAAAAAATTCATGGTATTTATATAGCCAATTTTCAAGGATGAAGTTGGAGGCACTGTGGCTTTCAATTTATTCAGGAACCATTAAATGGTGAGGAAGATTATTTCAATTAAAGCTCAGGAGAACTCTCAGAGGCAAGGCTTCCCAAAGAGTGGCCAAAAGGTCACATTAAGCCAGGCCCATTGAGGTCTACAATTGAGGTCCATGTGTGTTTTGACTCTCAACAATGGCTGCCACGTCTTTCTGAATAAAGTCATGTGATATCCTGGCTGAGATTCCCAGTGCTCTTTGGAAAGCTATCCTGGGCCTAGATCTCAGTCTCCAAGGGCAACTCTCATGTGTGGCCTCCTAAAATCCCAACACAATTCATGTCAATACTTCTCTGAGATCATTTCCAGAACTCAGTCTCTAAGGGGAATCACTCCAGAGTTCAAGCCCATGTGGACCCAGTCATCTCTTCCAACTACCACACAAATGACCACAATTAAACCAAAACACTCCCACATGGCCCTCATCTTCTTCAATATAAACTCTCATCATAACCTCTTGCTGGAGGTTTCCATGAGGGGCACAGCCTAAGACAGTGTCCAAAATAAGCTCATTTGCCCCTTATTTGCCTAAATTCAGGGTGGCCTGGAAACCCTTCCTGTGAATCAGGTGTGATCAAATAGGCCTGCCATTAATACTGCTCTACTTCTCCAATTTGAGGCCTACTCTCTGTGGGGCATAGATTCTTTATGTGAATTGGGGTCATGAGAAAACCCAAGCACCTATGGGCTACCCTCTGCAGGGCTTTGAAGAACCCATTTCAGTGAGTCTAGGAGTTGGACCAAAAGTTCTTTAGATATAGGGGTTTTGTTAGAGAGTGAATGTAAATGTCAGAATATTTCAAGAGTCAGTCACAGTGATGAACTGGGGAAAATGTGTAGGAAATCAGATATCAATAGAGACATTAGGAAATCAGGCAAAGTACAAAGTGAGTGATAGGATGAGACATTTTTAACAGGGTTCAGTTTCAATATTTAATCTTAGGAAGAAACAAATATGTACTCACCAATAGGAATGATATTTGAGATCATTAGTTAATCAGGACATGGATGTTGTTAGTAATACATGCTCACTTTCAATATAGGCTTTGGTACAATCATAAGTGTGTCCGTTGCATTTTGTGTCAGGAATATTACTGTGATGAAATGTATATGTATATCAGGTGGCTAGAGTATTTCTTCCAATATTCTTAAAGCAATATTTTAAAGACTTATAAATTAGTATTTGGGATACAAATAGGTATACCATCGGTCTATGAATATAGAGATGGTGCCTTAATAGACCATACTGTGAATAAATAATATAACTGGTTCAAACTTTAAATAATGGATTGAATTGATATCTGAAAATATATAGGAAATCTTATATTGATATACATAAATTCATTCTAACCAGTTATACATCTAATGGTAATATTAGCATTATGGTTTATCATGAAGAGTGTCTGAGTTTTGCTTCAAAAATGATTATGGAAATCAAAAATAATGTGTTTGGAAAGAATCTCATGAAAAGAACAGTCAAGAAACATGGAGGAATACATGTGTTCTGAAGTAGGAAGTGATTGAAAGTGAACTAAATGCCTATAAATTTGTGAAATTGTGGATGAAAGAATATATCCTATTATGTCCATAAACTGCAGAAATAGTAATGTATCAGTGTTGAATAAAAATGAACTTCAAAATACACATCATGGTCCCATAGGTGTCTACTTGCATTGATGTGAAACTGGGTCAGTCACTGTGGAAATATTACGATTTGTATGCACCATTCACTGAATTTAGTTTTCAGTACTAGGAAATAAATATGTATTTAAGGTGGATGAATATTTCTAAGAATTATTTTGTGAAAATTTGATTATAAATCCACATACACACACATGAGTAAATTTAGAAAGTGTATAATAAGACATATATATTTCATATTTTGGAAAATCTAAAGAGTAGATATCTATATCTATATAGATAGATAGATAGATAGATACTCACATACACAGACATTAAAATGTAGCAATATATATGCCATTCGAAAATCATAATAAAATAGATATCATCCACGTATCCAAAAATATTCATTTTACTGAACATTTATTTATGCATAATATTGTTCATCTAGGAAATTCACCCATAGGTTGAATTTCCAGTTCCATCAGTATTTAGAGCGAGTGATCTCTTCTCACAATTTGTATCTTCCAAAATAAGCAAGCTCACAAGAATGTACATGTGATACCAGGTAGAATTCTAAAGATGCATTAAAAAATACATGTGATGAATAGGCTACAGAGAAAGGGAGACAGAAATTTACATATGTGTTAATTTTAAAAACTCATGGAGAAGTATTACAATGAAAAGTTGACTATATTTATAACACATACCGTTGATAAAGCCGAAGGCAAGTCCAAGTATACACCATGCCTCCTATGAAAGGCCTGTATTTCTATTCTGTTAAGTTTCTTTTTCTCCATCATATTTGGATTAGTAGTCAGAGTCTAGTAGGGTATGGGTTAGTGTCAGGGATTCAGTATTTCAAATGGAAAATATGAAAATGAATCTAATGTGTATGCAAATATGTGCTACACAAAAATCTTCCCACTCTCATCCAGAACAATGCTTTGACATTACCTTCGCCCCAAATAAAGCACAATTAGTGGAGAAAAGTTAGAAAATCTGTGAATACATATGTGGAAAGAAAAATGCTCAGGAGTTCACAAACTTGTAGGAGGTAGAACGGGTTACAAAAAGGGAGAGGGTAAACACTCCACAAACATGGAGCTCTGCTGGCCCAATGACTTTTTGAGAAACTGCCTCTGAGGTCGGGCAGTTAAAACATATATTGTTGTCAGGAGTTTTAGCTTCCTTTGTAGTGAGACCATCAATTCTGGGTCTCCATCTATGTGACCTGGATGACATGGTTTTTTGTTTTCTAGTGAACATGAGGCAGCAGCAGTGCTGAATTCTCTCTTTGTAGGTAAACTTTGGCCACTGGGGTCTAAGTATCTAACTGTGTTGTCTGTAGAGCCATTTGGTCATTATCCACTTTCGTGGTGTTTTTTACTGCTGCACTGTGAGTTTGGTATTGGCTTCACGAAATACAAGGAGTTCTACTGGGACACAGTGCTGGAGGATGTACTCTCACGTGTGGTGGGTTAGTAAAATGCACCAGTGAGGCTTCAATCCCACATAGCTTTTCAACTTGACAATAGCAACCTGATTCTGACCTTTGGCAGGAATCCTCTCCATATAACAAGATGCCCTTACATAGAAGGGTCTGCTGGCTGTACCATGTCAGTCACAAGTCTTTCTAAGCCAATGGCAGATCCACGTGGCCCCACCACAAATGTTTTTTTCACACACCTACACTCCTCTGCTCTAGGCCCACTAGTCTGCAGGCTCCAACTTTCTGGCATCTATGTTCTACACTTTTTTCATGAAACCCAGTCAATCAAGGCACTGTCTGGTACAATCATGATCAGGAACAGGACATTCAGAGGTTCTCCATTGCAACCTGGTCATAGTAATTTCAAAAAATTCATGGTATTTATCTAGATATTTTTCAATAATGAAGTTGGAGGCACTGTGGGATTTAATTTATACAGGAACCATTAAAAGGTGAGGAATCTCATTTCAATGAAAGCTCTGGAGAACTTTCACAGGCAAGGCTTCCCAAAGAGTGGGCAAAAGGTCACATGAAGCCAGGCCAATTGAGGTCTACAATGTGAATTCCATGTGTGTTTTGACTCTCAACTATGGCTGACAATCTTTCAAAATAAAATCTTGTGATATCCTGGCTGAGATTCCCAGTGCTCTGTGGAAAGTCACCCTGGGCCTAGATCTCAGTTTCCAATGGCGAATCTCATGCGTGGCCTCCAAAAATCCCAACACAATTCATGGCAATACTTCTCTGAGTTCAGTTCCACAACTCAGTCTCTAAGGGGAATCACAACAGAGTTCAAGCCCAGGTGGACCCAGGCATCTCTTCCAATTGCCACACAAATGATGACAATTAAAACCAAAACACTCCCACAGGGCCCTCTTCTTCTTTTATATAGACACTAATCATAAACTCTAGCTGGAGTTTTCCATGAGGGGCACAGCCCAAGACAGTGTCAAAAATAATCTCCCTTGCCCCTCATTTGCCTAAAGTCAGGGTGGCCTGGACAACATTCCTGTGAAACAGAAGTGATCATATAGGACTGCTGTTAATACTGCTCCACTTCTCAAATTTGAGGCCTACTGACTGTGGGGTATAGATTCTTTGTGTGAATTGGAGTCATGAGAAAACGCAAGCACCTATTGTCCAGCCTCTGCAGGGCTTTGAAGAACTCATTTGACACAAATGATCCCTATTATCACTTGATGGAGGTCAGAAATATTACAGAGGAAGGCGAGAGGCTTCATCCAAAATGACTGATCTTTTTTCCATTTTGGTTTTGAATGCCCACATGGGATCTTTCTCTAGACCCATCAGGTGCTGAAAATCTAAACCACAGGCTCACACAGGGCCAAGAGGCTGATTCAGACAAATCTTTTTCCAAAGCAATAAAGTAAAAAGCCACAGGTGATTCCCATTCATTTCCATTTGAAAACTCTTTTCTTCAGGCTTCACTAAGGTTTGGCCTGAGGCAAAGACCTTTCTGACATTCAGAGCAACAGAACAATAGGTAATCAAAAGCCCCCAAGCAGGGTTTCTCCTAGGAGACTTTCCTGGTTACTCTGATATGTGAGTTTTCTGAGATGCTCGCCATTCTCTTCAGCTATCCAGTACATGGCCATGTCACAGAGCTTGGAGGTGGTACGTATCTTGTACAAAAATACATGATACTAATCTTGAGAGTGGCCAGAATTTAGGAAAAAAATGAGAACTTAGGTAGATAGCAGGTGTTGCCCATGGATGAGGCAAGCCTCAGTCCATTCATTAATTGGGAAGGATGCATACTGGGAAGTTTTCTACTAGACAGGACACACCCAATGAGCTATTTTCTTTTCTAATATCTACAAAGAAAAACACAATGGGATACACAGACACAGAAACAGTCTCCTTGTCAAATGACTTACTAGAAACAGTCCACTCCAAACCAAACAAACCTCCTTTTTTACCTATTCTCAGATCATGTGAAAAAACCACAAACACAAACCAACACCCACTAATGCACCTCCTTCTTCCAAGTAGGTCTGTGACTATCTGGAATGTCCTCTGACTGGTAGGACATACAATGTTCCCCAGAAATGGCCTTTCTGTCTCAGATCTGGTCTCCTTGGTCAAATCTGTGAAGTTGTAAGGACGCAGTGGTGAGCCAATTCCTATCCTCTCTGGAAAGACCCCTCTTCAGAGCTTTCTTGGTATTTGGCAACCCTTACATCAGTAGGTACCAAGAAAGACTCACTCTGTTCCTGGAAAATCCAAAGAAATGAGCCCACTGCGACTGGGACTGGGACTGGCTCAGGGTGCCTTGCTTCCTGGATCACAAAATTCAGAGAGCTCCATCACCAAGGAAGTGAGGTGAGGTCACTACCTTCAGAAAATGAATGAGGTCACTGTCTTGGCCACCACTTTGTCCTAACAGTTTCTTCCTATTGTCTCCTGACATGGAGGCTGCCCTACTTCCTGTGATACTTTCTCATGTTAGAATGGTATAGAAACCATAGTAACCTGGGAACAGCTCTCCACACAGGCCTGGTTTGGTCCATCTTCCCTACATAAAGAATAGAGAGGCTGACTCAGACACATCTTTTCATCCTGACCATGTTTTTTGCCATGGAATATGACTTTTGTTCTCTCAGGTCCTTCATAGCTGCCTGCATCTTCTCCAGGGATCATTTCTGCATGGATTTTGAGGTACTCAGCAGTTGGAAGATCTCCTAACTTCCTGTATTGTAATACCAACTTTGTCCCTGCTCTTCTGTAAAGTGAGATTGAGAGAACATTGTATGGTTAGGATTAATAGCATGTTCGATTTGGGTTGGAAATCATTCTGCTGGATGAATAATGGTATTGGGAACCAGCGACATTTATAAGAATATAGAGGTAGAACATAAGTATGAAAACAGAAATCTAGGTAATATTTGAAGCCCAGAAGGATTTGGACCCTTGATTGGGATCCTTAGCTTGAGTTATGTTTTGCACCGAGGTCTCAGTTAAATTGATATACAATGGCATAAGACCCTGTACCTCAGATGATTAAATGTAGAAGAGATCATCCAGTCAAAAAGGGATTGTGTGTAGGATTAGGAAGATAGTCAGTAGGTTTAGAAGGAAGAGTGAGTCTAGGATTTGGACCAAATGTTCTTTAGCAATAGGGTTTTGGTTAGAGAGTGAATATAAATGACACCATATGTGAAGAGTCAGGCACAATGATGAACTGGGGAAAATATGTAGGAAAGCAGACATCAATAGAGACATTAGGAAATCAGGCAAAGTATAACGTGATAGGATTAGACATTTTCAACAGGGTTGAGGTTGAATACATAATCTTCAGAAGAAACCAATTTGTAGTCACCAATAAGATTGACATTTGAGAGCATTAGGCAACCTGGACATGGATATATTTAGTAATCCATGTTCACATTCCATTGAGGCTTTGGTAGAATCATAAGGGTGACCTTCGCATTTTGTGTCCAGAATATTACTGTGATAATATGTATATGAAGATCAGGTGACATGAGTATTTCTTCCACCATTTCTGGGGGAAATATTTTGAAAAGATATAAATTAGTACTGGGGATACTAATCGGCTTACCCTGTGTTGATGAATATAGAGATGATGCATTAATAGACCATACTGTGAATAAATTATATGACTGGTTCCAAATTTAAATAATGGATTGTATTGATATCTGAAAAAATAGAGGAAATCATTTATTGATATACATACATTCATTCCAACCACTTATATATCTAATGGTTATATTAGGGTTACCGTTTATCATAAATAGTGTGTGAGTTTTGCTTCAAAAATGATTATGGAATCGAAAATAATGTCTTTAGAAAGAAGTCTAGTGAAAAGACCAGTCAAGAAACATGGAGAAATATAAGTGTTCAGAAGGAGGAAGTGATTGAAAGTGAACCAAATGTTTATAAATTTGTGAACTTGTGAATGAAAGGATATAATTTATGATGTATATAAACTGAAGAAATAATAACGTACCAGGTTTGATTAAAATGAACTTTAATAAACACATCATATCCAATAGGAATCTACTTGCATTGATGTTAAACTTGGTCAGTTACTGTAGAAATATTAGGATTTGTAAGCACCCTTCCCTGAAGTTAGTTTTCAGTACTAGGAAACAAATATTTATTTCAGTGGATGTATATTTCTGAGAATAAACTTTTTAAAAGTTGATTATAAATCCACATATATGAATATGAATGAATTCAGGCGGTGTATAAGAAGACACATATATTTTATATTTTGGTAAATCTGGAGAATATATATATATAATGTATATATAGACACACAAACACACACATTATAATGTAGCAATATATTTGCCAATTGAAATTCATCATGAAAAATAACTCATCCGCATATCCCAAAATATTCATTTTACTGAACATGAATATGTGTATAGTGTTGTTCATCTAGGAAGCTCACCCATGGGTTGAATTTTCAGTTAAAACAGCGTTTAGGAGGAGTGATCTCTTCTCACAATTTGTATCTGCCAAGTCAGCCACCTCACAAGAATGTATATGTGAAACCAGGTAGGATTCTATTTGTGCATATAAAAATACATTTGCTTAATAGGCTACAGAGAAAGGGATACAGGAATTCACATTTTTCTTAACTTTAAAAACACATGGAAAATTATTTCAACAAATAATTGACTAGATTTATAACTCCTACCTTATATCATGCAAAAGGTAATTCCAACTATACACCATGCTTCTTCTGAAATGCTTGTATTTCTATTCTGTTTGGGTTATTTTTCTCCATTATATTAGGATTAGTAGTCAGAGTTTAGTAGGGTATGGGTTAGTGTCAGGGATTCAGTATTTCAAACAGAAAATTGGAAAATGAATCCAATGTGTATGCAAATATGTGCTACAAAACAATCTTCCCTCTCTCATCCAGAACAATGACTTGACATTCCCTTTGCCCCAAGTAAGTCAGAATTAGAGGAGAAGAGTTAGAAAATCTGTGAATATATATTTAGAATGGAAAATGCTCAGGAGTTCACAACCTTGGAGTTGATAGAGCAGTTTCCAAAAGTAAGTGTCATGGTAAACACTCCACAAACATGGAGATCTGCTGGCCTAAACACTTCTTGAGAAATTGCCTCTGAGCTTGGGCACTTGAAATATATGTTGTTTTCAGGAGCTTTAACTTCCGATGTAGTGAGACCATCAAAGCTAGGTCTGCATCTATGTGACCAGGAGGACATGGTTTCTTATTTTCCAATGAACATGAGGCAGCAGTGCTAAATTCTCTCTTTGTAGCTAAATTGTGGCCACGGGGGCTAAGTGTCACCCCATGTGGACTGTGAAGCCATTTGGTCATCCTCGACTTTTCATTGTGTTTCTTGCTGCTGCACTGGGAGTTTGGTATTTGCTTCACGAAATACAAGGAGTTCAAGTGGGACACAGTGCTGGAGGGAGTTCTGTCACGTGTGGTGGGTCAGTGTCTGCATGAGAATGCACCAACTAGGCTTCTATCCCACATAGCTTGCCCCTTGACCATAGCAACCTGATTCTAAACATTGCCGTGAAAAATCTCCATATAACAAGATGCCTTTATATAGAAGGGTCTGCTGGCTGCACCGTGTCTGTGTCAAGGCATTTGAAAGTCAATGGCAGATCCACAGGCCCCACCACAGATGTTTTATCACACACCTGCACACCACTGCTCTAGGCCCACTACATAACAGGCTCCAACTTACTGGCATCTCTGTTCTACACCATTTTCATGATACCTAGTGAATCAAGGCACTGTCTGGTATACTCATGATCAGCAACAGGACATCCAAAGGTTCTCCAGTGCCACCTGGTCATGAGAATTTCTAAAAATTCATGGTATTTATCTAACTATTTTTCACAGATGAAGTTGTTGGTACTGTGGGTTTCAATTCATTCAGGATCCATTAAATGTTGAGGAAGCTCATTTTAATGAAGGATCTGGAGATCTCTCACAGGCAAGGCTTCCCAAAGAGTGGCCAAATTGTCACATGAAGCCAGGCCCATTGAGGTCTCCAATGTGAGGTCCATGTGTGTTTTGACTCTCAACGATGGCTGCCAGGTCTTTCAGAATAAAACCTGTGATATCCTAGCTGAGATTCCCAGTGCTCTCTGGAAAGCCTCTCTGGGCCAAGATCTCAGTTTCCAAGGGCGACTCTCATGCATGGCCTCCTGAAATCCCAACAACATTCATGGCAATACTTCTCTGAAGTCAGTTCCAAATCTCATTCTCTAAGGGGAATCACACCAGAGTTCAAGCCCAGGTGGACCCAGTCATCTCTTCCAACTACCACACAAATGACCACAATTAAAACCAAAACACTCCCACATGGCCCTCATCTTCTTCCATATAAACACACATCATAACCTCTGGATGGAGTTTTCCATGAGGGGCACATCCAAACCAGTGCCCAAAATAAGCTCCCTTGCCCCTCATTTGCCTAACATCAGGGTTGATTGGACACTCTTCCTGTGAACCAGCAGTGATCAAATAGGCCTGCCGTAAATGCTCCACTTCTCCACTTTGAGGCCTTCTTACTGTGGGGTTTAGATTCTTTTTTTTTCTAAATTTTTTTGGAAATTTAATTGGAAAGTTAAAAAAAATTGTTTTGCAGAATATTAAATTTCTAATGGCAAAGCCTTCACCTTGTTTGTGAAGGAAACCTTGATGCCTTGCCAATCTGGTTATATGGAGACACTCAAAATTTTCTGTTACATACTACATGGATGAATGGCTAAAGCACATAGTTTTTTAAAACTGAAAGGCAGATACCAGCAAGTAAGATAACAAATAAAAGACAATTTTATTAAAAAATAAAGTTGTTATATGACTCAAATATTGGAAATTCAATTCTTTTTTTTTTGTTGTTCAAAACATTATAAAGCTCATGATATATCATCTTTCATACATTACATAATTGGGTTATGAACTCCCATTTTTACCCCAAATACAAATCGCAGAATCACATCAGTTACACACTCACGTTTTTACATAATAGCATACTAGTTATTGTTGAATTCTGCTACCTTTCCTATCCCCTACTATTCCCCCTCCCCTCCCATCTTCCCTCTCTACCTCATCTGCTGTTGTTTAATTCTCTCCCTTGTTTTCCCCTCTTTAGCCTCACAACCTCTTATATGTAATTTTGTGTAACATTGAGTAGTCTCCTACCATTTCCATATAATTTTCCTTCTCTCTCCCTTTCTCTCCCCCCACTCATCTCTGTTTAGTTTTAATATTTTTCTCATGTTCTTCCTCCCTGTTCTGTTCTTATTTGCTCTCTCTATATAAAAGGAAACATTTGGCATTTGTTTTTTAAGGATTGGATAGCTTCGCTTAGCATAATCTATTCTAATGCCATTCATTTCCCTGCAAATTCTATGATTTTGTCATTTTCAGTGCTGTGTAATACTCCATTGTGTATAGATGCCACATTTTTATTATCCATTCATCTATTGAAGGACATCTAGTTTGGTTCCACAGTCTAGTTATTGTGAATTGTGCCGCTATGATCATCGATGTGTCAGTATCCTTATACTGCTCTCTATTAAGATCCTCAGGGAAGAGTCTGAGAAGGGCGATATCTCGGTCAAATGGTGGTTCCATTCCCAGCTTTCCCAGGAATCTCCATACTGCTTTCCATATTGGACTCTCCAATTTGCAGGCCCACAAGCAGTGTACAAGTGTACCCTTTACCCCACATCCTCACCAACACTTATTGTTGTTCGACTTCATAATGGCTGCCAATCTTACTGGAGTGAGATGGTATCTTAGGGTGGTTTTGATTGCATTTCTCTGACTGCTACAGATGGTGAGCATTTTTTCATGTACTTGTTGATTGATTGTATGTCCTCCTCTGTGAAGTGTCTGTTAAGATCCTTGGCCCATTGTTGATTGGGTTATTTGTTATCTCATTGTTTAATTGTTTTGAGTTCTTTGTATATTCTAGATATTAGGGCTCTATCTGAAGTGTAAGGGGTAAAAATTTGTTCCCAGGATGTAGGCTCTCTATTTAACTCTCTTATTGTTTCTCTTGCTGAGAAAAAACTTTTTTAGATTAAGTAAGTCCCGTTTGTTTATTCTTTTTATGAACTCTTGGGCTATGGGTGTCCTATTAAGGAATTTGGAGCCCAACCCCACAGTATGTACATCGTAGCCAACTTTTTCTTCTATCAGACGCAGTGTCTCTGATTTTATATCTGGCTCCTTGATCCATTTTGAGTTAACTTTTATGCATTGTGAGAGAAAGGGATTCCGTTTCATTTTGTTGCATATGAATTTCCAATTGTCCCTGCACCATTTGTTGAAGATGCTATCCTTCTTACATTGCATGCTTTTAGGCCCCTTTTCAAATATAAGAAAGTTGTAATTTTGTGGATATGTCTCTGTGTCCTCTATTCTGTACCATTGGTCCATCTGCCTGTTTTGATACCAGTACCACACTGTTTTTGTTACTATTGCTTTGTAGTACAGTTTGAACTCTGGATTCACACTTCCTGCTTGGAATTGCTTTCGCTATTCTGGGTCTTTTGTTGTTCCATATGAAATTCATGATTACTTTATCTATTTCTACAAGAAATGCCATTGGGTTTTTGATTGGCATTGCATTAAATCTGTAGAGAACTTTGGGTAATATCGCCATTTTGATGATGTTATTTCTGCCTATCCATGTACAGGGCATATTTTTCCATCCTCTAACATCTTCTTCTATCTCTCTCTTTAGGGTTCTGTAGTTTTCATTGTATAAATCTTTCACCTCTTTGGTTAGGTTGATTCCCAAGTTTTTTATTTTCTTTGAGTATACTGTAAATGGAGTGGTTTACCTCATTTCCATTTCAGAAGTTTTGTTGCTGATATACAGGAATGCCTTTGATTTATGCGTGTTGATTTTATATCCTGCCAATTTGCTGAATTCATTTATTAACTCTAGCAGTTTCTTTGTAGACCCTTTTGGGTCTGTTAAATATATTATCATGTCATCCACAAATAGCGATAATTTAAGTTCTTCTTTTCCTATTTTTATGCCTTTAATTTCCTTTGTCTGTATCATTGCTCTGGATAGTATTTCAAGAACTAAATTAAATAGAAGTGGTGATAGAGGGCATCCCTGTCTTGTTGCAAATTTTAGAGGGAATGCCTTCAGTTTTTCTCCATTTAGGATGATGCTAGCCTGAGGTTTAGCATATATAGCTATTACCATGTTGAGGTAGAGTTTTAAAGAAAAAGGGATGCTGTGCTTTGTAGAATGCTTTTTTTGCATCTATCGAGATGATCATATGGTTCTTCTCTTTAAGTCTATTGATGTGATGGATTACATTTATTGATTTCCGTATATTGAACCAGCCTTGCATCCCTGGGATGAATCCCTCTTGATCATGAAGCACAATTTTTTTATATGCTTTTGTTTTTTATTTGCCAGGATTTTATTGAGAATTTTTGCATCCAAGTTTATTAGAGATATTGGTCTGTAGTTTTCTTTCTTTGAAGTGTCTTTGTCTGGTTTTGGGATCAGGGTGATGTTGGCCTCATAGAATGAATTTGGAAGAACTCCTTCTTTTTCTATTTTTTGAAATAGCTTGAAAAGTATTGGTATTAATTCATCTTTGAACGTTTTGTAGAACTCTGCTGTATAACCATCTGGTCCAGGGCTTTTTTTGGTTGGTAGTCTTTTGAAGGTTTCTTCTATTTCTTCCTTTGTTATTGGTCTATTTAAATTGTGTGAGTCTTCCGGACTCAAACTTGGCAGATTATATGACATAAGAAATTTATCAATATCTTCATTATCTTCTGTTTTATTGGAATATGGGGTTTCAAAATACTTTCTAATTATCATCTGAATTTCTGTAGTGTCTGTTGTGATGTTGCCTTTTTTATCCCATATGTTAGTAATTTGAGTTCTCTCTCTACTTCTCTTCATTAGCATGGCTAAGGCCCTGTCGATTTAATTTATTTTCAAAGAACCAACTTTTATTTTTTCAATTTTTTTGTTTCAATTTTGTTGATTTCTCCTCTAATTTTAATTATTTCTTGTCTTCTACTACATTTGTTGTTTTGCTTTTTTTTTCTAGGTTTTTGAGATGTAGTGTGAGATCATTTATTTGTTGTTTTTTTCTTTTTTTTTGAGGAAAGAATTCCAAGAAATGAATTTCCCTCTTAAAACTGCTTTCATTGTTTTCCATAGAATCCGGTATGTTTTGTCTGTATTGTCATTTGTCTCTAAGAAATTTTTTATCTCCTCCTTTATGTCTTCTGTAACCCATTGATCATTCAGTAACATATTGTTCATTTTCCATGTGATGTAGAATTTTTCCTTCCTTCTTCAATCATTAATTTCAAGTTTCATTCCATTATGATCAGATATGGTGCATGGTATTATCTCCATACTTTTATATTTACTAAGAGTTTCCATATGGCATAATATATGGTCTATATTTGAGTAGGACCAATGTGCTGCTGAGAAGAACATGTATCCACTTTATGATGTTTGATATATTCTATATATGTTGGTTAAGTCTAGGTTATTGATTGTGCTATTAAGTTCTATAGTTTCTTAATTCAGATTTTCTCTAGAGGATCTGTCCAATGGCGAGAGTTGTGTGCTGAAGTCACCCGTAATTATTGTGTTATAGCCTATATGACTCTTGAAGTTGAGGAGAGTTTGTTTTATGACTTTGCACCACCATTGTTTGATGCATACAAATTGATAATTGTTATGTCTTGTTTGTTAATGGTGCCTTTTAACAGTATATAGTGTCCTTCTTTATCACTTTTGATTAACTTAGGTTTTAAGTTGATTTTAATCGATATGAGTATGGCCACTCCTTCTTGCTTCCGAGGGCCAACAATGGCTGCAAAGTCGTTCAGAATAAAATCATGTGATTTCCTGGCTGAGATTCCCATTGCTCTGTGGAAAGCCACCTTGGGCCTAGATCTCAGTTTCAAAGGGTGACATTCATGCGTGGCCTCCTAAAAACCAACACAATTCATTTCAATACTTCTATGAGGTACGTTCCAGAACTCAGGCTCTAAGGGAAATCACACCAGAGTTCAAGCCCAGGTGGACCAAGTCATCTCTTCCAACCCCCACACAAATGACCACAATTAGAACAAAAAAACTCCCACATGGCCCTCATCTTCGTCCATAAAGACCCTCATCAAAAGTTCTGGATGGAAGTTTTTATGAGGGTCGCAACCAAAGACAGTTTCCAGAATAAGCTCCCTTGCCTCTAATTTCCCTAAAGTCAGGGTGGCCTGGACACCCTTCCTGTGAACCAGGAGTGATCAAAAAGGCCTGCCATTAATTTCGCTCTGTTTCTATAATTTGAGGCTTACTGAATGTCAGGTATAGATTTTTTATGTGATTTGGAGTCATGAGAAAACCCAAGCATATCTGCAGAGCATTGAAGAATTCATTTGACAAAGAGGATCCCTATTCTCACTTGAAGGGGGTCAGGAACCTAACAGAGAAAGGCAAGAATCTTCATCCACAATGACTGCTCTTTTTGCCATTTTGGTTTTGAATGCACACATGGGATCTTCCTTTAGATCCATTAGGTGCTGAGAATCTAAGCCACAGCCTCACACAGGGCCAAGAGGCAGATTCAGACAAATCCCTTTCCAAAGCAATTAAGCAAAGAGCCACAGGTGATGTCCATTTATTTCCATTTGAAAATTTTTTCTTCAGGCTTCACAAAGGGGTGGCCTGAGGCAAAGACCTTCCTGACATTCAGGGCAATAGAACCCTTGATTGGTATACTTAGCTTGAATTATGTTCTGCACCGAGGTCTCAGATAAATCGATATACAATGGCATAGGACCGTGTACCTCGGATGATTGAATGTAGAAGAGAACATCCAGTCAAAAAGGGATAGTCTGTAGGATTAGGAAGATAGTCAGTAGGTTTAGGAAGAAGAGTGACTCTAGGAGTTGGACCAAAAGTTCTTTAGCAATAGGGTTTCAGTTAGAGAGTGAATGTAAATGTCAGCACATGTGAAGAGACAGTCACAATGATGAACTGGGAAAAATATGTAGGAAAGCAGATATCAATAGAAAGATTAGATAATCAGGCAAAGTATATAGTGAGTGATAGGATTAGACATTTTCAACAGGCTTGAGGTTGAATATATAATCTTAGGAAGAAACAAATATGTAATAATCAATAGGATTGACATTTGAGAGCATTAGGCACCCTGGACATGGATGTTTCTAGTAATCCATGGTCACTTTCCATTTAGGCTTTGGTACAATCATATGTGTGACCTTTGCATTTTGTGTCCAGAATACTACCGTGATAAATTGTATATGTAGATAAGGTGACATGAGTATTTCTTCCACCATTATGGGAAGTAATATTCTGGAAACTTATAAATTAGTACTGGTGATACAAATAGGTGTACCTTGTGTTGATGATTATTGAGATGTTGCATGAATAGACCATATTGTGATAAAGTATATAACTAGTTCCAACTTTAAATAATGGATTGAGTTTGCATCTGAAAATATATTGAAAATCTTATATTGATATATATACAATCATTCCAACCAGTTATATATGTAATGGTAATATTAGGGTTATGGTTTATCGTGAAGGGTGAGTATTGCTTCAAAAATGATTATGGAATCAAAAATAATGTGTTTAGAAAGAAGTCTAGTGTAAAGACCAGTAAAGAAACATGGAGGAATACATGTGTTCTTAAGTAGTAAGTAAATGAATGTGAACCAAATGCCTATAATTTTGTGAAGTTGTGGATGAAAAAATATATCCTATGATGTCCATAAACAGATAAAATAGTAATATACCAGTGTTGAATAAAAATGAACTTCAAAATACACATCATGTCCCATAGCAATCTACTTGCATTGATGTTAAACTGGGTCAGGTACTGTAGAAATATTAGGATTTGTATGCACCACCTACTGAACTTAGTTTTCAGTAGTAGGAAACAAATATGTATTACAGAAATATAAATATTGCTGAAAATAATCTTGTAAAGATTGGATTTTGAACCCACATACATGAATATAAATGAATTTAGGGAGTGTATAATAAGACACATATTTTTCATATTTTTTTAAAATCTGGAGAAAAAAAAATATATATATATATTTTTTTTCCAGATTTAAAAAAAAATACACAAACACACACACACACACACACACACACACACATGCACACACACACACACACACACATTAATATTTAGCAATATATATGCCAATCGAAATTCATCATGAAATATAATTCATCCACATATCCAAAAATATTCATTTTACTGAACATGGATTTATGTATAGTGTTTTTCACTAGGAAGCTCACCCATAGGTTGAATTTTCAGTTCCATCATTATTAGGGAGAGTCATCTGTTCTCACAATTTTATATTCCAAAGTCAGGGAGCTCAAAAGAATGTCCGTGTGATACCAGGTAGGATATTATATATATGCATAAAAAAATACATGTGCTGAATAGGATACAGAGAAAGGGAGACAGGAATTTATATATGTGATAATTTTAAAAAATCATGGAGAAATATTACAATGAAAAGTTGACTAGATTTAAAACACATACTCTTGATAATGCAGAAGGCAAATAGAAGTATACACCATGCTTCCTATGAAAGGCCTGTATTTCTATTCGGTTAGGTTTCTTTCTCTCCATGATATTAGGATTAGTATTCAGAGTCTAGTAGGGTATGGGTTAGTGTCAGGGATTCAGTATTTCAAATAGAAAAAAGGAAAATTAATCTAATGTGTATGCAAAAATGTGATACACATAAATCTTCCCTCTCTCATCCAGAACAATGCCTTGACATAACCATCGCTAAAAGTAAGACACAATTAGAGGAGAGGAGTTAGAAAATCTGTGAATTTATGTGGAATGGAAAATGCTCAGGAGTTCACAACACTGGAGGTGGTAGAACAGTTTCCAAAAGTAAGGGAGAGGGTAAACAATCCAGAAACATGGAGCTTTGCTGGCCTAAAGACTTCTTGAGAAACTTCCTCTGAGTTTGGGAACAAGAAATATATGTAATTGTCAGGAGATTTAGCTTCGTTTGTAGTGACACCATGAAATCTGGGTCTGCATCTATGTGACCTGGAGAACATGGTTTCTTATTTTCCAATGATCATGAGGCAGCGGTGCTGAATTCTCTCTTTGTAGGTAAACTGAGGCCACTGGGCTGAAGTGTCTCCCATGTGGACTGTGAAGCCATTTGGTGATCCTCCACTTTCCAGGGTGTTTCTTACTGCTGCACTGGGAGTTTGGTACTTGCTTCACGAAATACAAGGAGTTCAACTGGGATAAAAATGCTGGAGGAGTTCTGTCATGTGTGGTTGGTCAGGGTCGCGAAGAGAATGTACGAAAAGGCTTCTATCCTACATAGCTTTCCCCTTGACTATAGCATCCTGATTCTGAACATTGCCCTGAAACCTCTCCATATGACAAGATGCCTTTACATATAAAGGTCTGCTGCCTGCACCATGTCAGTCGCAAGTCTTTCAAAGCCAATGGAAGATCCAGGTGGTCTACCAAAAATATTTATTTACACACCTACAGTCCACTTCTCTACGCCCACTACTCAGCAGGCTCCAAATTACTGGCATCTCTGTTCTACACCATTTTCACGAAACCCAGTCAATCAAGGCACTCTTTGGTACACTCATGATCAGCAACAGGAAATCCAAAGTTTATCCAGTGCCACCTGGTCATGGGAATTTCAGAAATTTCATGGTATTAATCTAGTCATATTTCAAAAATGAAGTTAGAGGCACTGTGGGTTTCAATTAATTCAGGAACCATTAAATGGTGAGGAAGCTCATTTCAATGAAAGCTCTGGAGAACACTCACAGAAAAGCCTTCCAAAAGACTGGCAAAAAGGTCACATGAATCCAGACACATTGTGGTCTACAATGTGAGGTCCATATGTGTTTGGACTCTCAACTAGGCCTGCCAAGTCTTCAAGAAGTAAATCATGTGATATCCTGGCTCAGAATCCCCGAGCTCCGTGGAAAGCCATCCTGGGCCTAGATCTCAGTTTCCAAAGGCGATTCTCACGCGTGGCCTAGTAAAATCCCAAGAGAATTCACGGCAATACTTCTCTGAGGTCAGATCCAGAACTCATTCTTTAAGGGGAATCACACCAGAGTTCAAGCCCAGGTGATCCCAGTCATCTCTTCCAACTACCACACAAATTACCACAATTAAAACAAGAACACTCCCATATGGCCCTCATCTTCTTCCATATTGACACTCATCATAATTTGGCTGGATGTTTAAATGAGGGGCGCAGACCAAGACAGTGTCCAAAATAAGCTCCTTTGACCCTCATTTGCCTAAAGTCAAGGTGGCCTGGACACCCATCCTGTGAACCAGGAGTGATCAAATAGGCCTGCCATTAATACCGCTCCAATTCTCCAATTTGAGGCCTACTGACTGTGGGGTTTAGATTCTTTATGTGAATTTTAGTCATGATAAAACCAAACACCTATGGGCTAGCCTCTGCAGGTTTTGAAGAACTCATTTGACCCAAAGGATCCCTATTTTCACTTGATGGAGTTCAGGAACCTTACAGAGGAAGTCAAGAGACTTCATCCCAATGACTGCTCTTTTGGCCATTTTTCATTTGGATGCAAACATGGGAACTTTCTTTAGATCCATCAGGTGCTGAGAATCTAAGTCACAGCCACACACAGGGCCAGGGGGCTGATTCAGACACATCCCTTTTCAAAGCACTTAAGAAAAGAGCCACAGGTATGCCCAATCATTTCCATTTGAAAACTGTTTTCTTCAGGCTTCAAAAAGTGGTGGCCAGAGGCAAAGACCTTCCTGACATTCAGGGCAACAGAACAATTGGTAAGCAAAAGGCCCAAAGCAGGGTTTCTCCACTGAGACTTTCCTGGTCACACTGATATCTGAGTTTTCTGAGATGCTCCCCATTCCCTACAGCTATCCAGTACATTGTTATGTCACAGAGCTTTGAGGTTGTAAATATCTTGGACACAAAACCATAGGCCTATTCTTGAGATTGGCCGGAATTCAGGAAGAAAACAGGAACTTAGGAAGATAGCAGGTGTTGCACATCAATAAGGCAAGCTACAGTCCATTCATAAATGGGGCAATATGAATGCTGAGAAGCTTTCTACTAGACAAGACACATCCATTCATGAATTCTCTTTTCTAATGTCTACAACCACGGACACAGTGAGATACACAGACAGAGAAACACTCGCCATGTTAAACGACTTACTAGAAACAGTCACTTCCAACGAAACAAACTGACTTTCCTACCTATTCTCAGAAAATGAGACAAAACCACAAACCCACAACCACACCCACAAAGGCACCTTCTTCCCCCAAGTAGGTCTTTGACTATCCGGAGTGTCCTCTGACTTGTAGGCCATAATATGTTCCCCCAAAATAGCCTGTCCTGTCTCAGATCTGGTCTCCTTGGCAAACTCTGTGAACTTCTCAGGAGCCAACGGTGAGCCACTAACTGCTTTCTCAAGAAAAGCAACGCTTCCGAGCTTTCCTGGCATTTGTTCTTCTCACGTCTGAAGGTACCAAGAAAGACTGACTGTCCTTGGTAAATTCAAAAAAGTGAGACCACAGGGATGGGGACTGGGACTAGCTCTGTGTGCCTGGCTTCCTGGATCCAAAGTTCAGAAAGTTCCATCACCAAGGAAGTGAGGTGAGGTCATTTTCTTCCTGAACTGAATGAGGTCCCTGTCTTGGCAACCACTTTGTCTTAACTGTTGCTTCCAAGGGTCCCATGAGATTGAGGCTGCCCCTACTTCCTGTGACACTTTCACAAGTTAGAATGGTATATCAACCATAGGCACCCAGGAATAGATCTCCACACAGCCCTGTTTTGGTCCATGTTCTCTACATTAAGAAGAGAATCTGATTCAGACACAACCTTTTATCCTGACCGGGTTGTTTGCCATGGAAGATGACTTTTGCTCTCTCAGGTCCTTCATAGCTGCCTACATCTTCTCCAGGGATCATTTCTGCATGGGCCTTTGAGGTTCTCAGCAGGTGGAAGTTTCCCTACATTTCTTTATTGTAAAATCAACTCTTTCTCTGCTCTTCTATAAAGTTAGATTGAGGGAACAGTGTATGATTATGGTTAAAAACATGTTTGATTTGGGTTAGAAATCATTGTGCTGGATGAATAATGTTATTGGGAACTTGCTATGTGTATAAGAATATATAGGTGTAATATATGTATGAAAAAAGAAATCTAAGTATGATTTGAAGGCCAGAAGGGCATTGGGCCCTTGATTGGGATACGCAGCATTGAATTACGTTCTGCAGAGATGTCTCAGATTAATCGATATACAATGGCATAGGTCCTTGTACCTTGCATGAATTAATGTAGAAGGAACATCCAGTCAAAAAGGGATAGTCGGTAGTGAAAGGTTAATAAAATAGGTACTTGTAATTTCCTGTTTTTCTGTATGCTTAACAAAACACTGTTGAAATCTTGAGAAATGTTTGCTAATCTTGTTCTAGAATGTACTGTTCCCAACTGCCAAACTGCAGAATGTACTGCCTCACTCGGTGTCACGCGAACCGTCCACTCACCCTTACACATCAGTAAACTTCCCTCCCTTCCCTCTCCAAGAAATGTATGTAAGCTCTGCATAAGCTGTTCTCAGAGCTCTCTGATCTATTTAAGTTAGCTGTGAGCCCCAGCAAGCTGGACCCAAAAAAAACCCTTTGCTGTTGCATGAGACAGTCTCTTGGTAGTCTCTTCCTCCGACACTCGCCTGACCTTTACATATTGAGGTTCCACCGAGTTCTGGCAGTGGCGGATGAGAGACCCCCAACGGGCTCCTCTCGGAGCAAGTAAGGCACCTCTTTCTGGTTTCAGGTGTCATGTTAGGGCTTGGCAAAATTGCTGGCGATGAAGAGCCTGGGGTCTCTCCAACGATGGCTGAGAGACGTGTCACAGAGACATAGGGCACCTCCATGTGGGACCCCGCAGAGGACTCGGAGAATCAAGGAACAATTGCTTCATCGACTCAGTGATATTTTGTTTTAGATTAGGTATTGCCATCCTATCGGGTTTTGCCGGCTACGCATTCCTGGTCTCAGTGTTGGACGTCCATTGCCTGTCTTCATGGTCTTGTCTTATCTGTGTCATGTGACTTTGCTTTTACTGTTTGTGTACCTTTCATTATGGGACAGAGCACTTCAATGCCTCTGTCCCTGACCCTTGATCACTGAACCAAAGTCCGCTTAAGGGCTCAGTATCTTTCTTTTTTTAGTAAAACGCTAGACCTGGCAGACTCTCTGTTCCTCAGAATGGCCCATTTTGGAGTCGTATGGCCCCTAGAAATATCTTTCTACTTCCCACTAATTTAAAAAGTCAGAGATATTGTCTTTCAGCCAGGGCCACATAGCCATCCTGATCAACAGCCATATATCTTAACTTTGCCGACCTCTGCAAATCTCCTCCTCCATGGGTGAAGCCTTTCCTTGCCCATGCCTCTGCTCATACTCCTTCCCCCATGATCTCTCAAACCCTCACCTCTTCCACCTCCTCCACCCTCTGTTCTCCCTGAGTCACAAGATTTGACTCTACTGGACTCTTCTTCCCCTCCTTATCCACTGCTCTCGTCCCCTAACACACAACACACTCTAAGTGATTCCCCTGCTTCTGACTAAGCCTCTCTACCATTGGAGGAAGCTAAGCCGGTAATAGGATCTGATAATGGACCGATGTTCATGGCCCAGGTAAGTCAGGGGTTAGCCAGGAACCTGGGGATTAATTGGAAGTTATATTGTGCTTATAGACCCCAGAGTTCAGGACAAGTAGAAAGAATGAATAGAACAATTAAAGAGACCTTAACCAAATTAAGCTTAGAGACCAGCATAAAAGATTGGACTATGCTCCTGACTTATGCAATGTTTCATGCAAGAAAAAATCCTTCTGTTTCTTTGAGTAGCCTTACCCCCTGAGGAATTCTTTATGGTGGCCCTCGTCCAGTAAGGGTCCTAAGCCCAACTGTAAGACCTAAGGATCCATTTCACACCCTCTTGGTTGACAGACTTAAAGCTCTTGAAAGAACTCAGTGATACCTGTGAAAACAGCTGGCCACTGCCTACCAAACTGTGTACCAGGGGATTCCACATCCATATCAAATAAGAGACTTCATGTATGTAAGATGACATCAGGTGTCATTCCTGGAACCCTGCTGAAAAGGACCATACCAGGTGCTACTTATAACACCTACAGTGGTAAAGGTATACAGAATCACTTCCTGGATCCATGCCTCTCATCTCAAGCCTGCTCCTTGTCCAGAATCTTTCTGGAAACTATAAAAGACTGGTAACAGTTTCAAATTGTGTATTCGCCATGTGGATAAGGTTATATACTCTCCCCTTGGCCACAAGTAGTCCTAACCCTCATCAGCCTGTTAAGCAGCGATGGCTGATCACAAATCCTACTGGAAAAGAGTATAATCTATCTCGCATACAGCCCCCTTAGGGACCTGGTGGCCATCTCTCCACCCAGACATTTGTCAGCTGGCCATAGGTCTTTTTTATTGGGATATCCCTGATGAAGAAAATCCCACTAAAATACCATTAAATCCCTTCCGTACCATAGATAATGGAAACAAACATTATGGATGTAGGGACATGCGAGCCAGATGCGGTTGGCTAGCCTAGATTACTATGTTTGCCCAGCAAACTATCAAAGCCACAAACAGTAACGGCTGTGTGGGGGAAAAGCTGACTTTTTCTGTATTTCATGGAGATGTGATCATACAGGGGCTGCCTGATGGAACCCCAATACTTCATCAAATTCAGTACACAGCATTGGCCATATTACCAAGTAGAAAACAGAAAAAGGATGGCCCCCAGAGGTTCTCTAGATCCTCAAATTTTGCGTGACCTTTTTAACTTCTGCAAGTGCTCAAAAGGGTGAAAGGAGATTCCCCTATGTGGAAGCCTTTTCCCTCCTTCACTCACATCCTGAACTATGCTTCTCCAATAGATTTTTATCCTCAGCCTTCTGGTCCAGACTCTCTGCTGTCACTCCCACCTCAGCAACCTGATTTCTCCCCTCCAATTACTAGATCAGAAACCCAAACCTCCACCAGTTCTCAGACAATTGCCCACTAGTGAGGTAGCAGGTACTGAGGTACCCCTCCACCGACTCATTCCTCTCTTCTCCTGTCAGTGCCCTCACCGGGTCCCACCAGGTCCTCTTTCCAGCTAACCCAAAGCTCAAACGAGCTGAGGAGAGCTCTCAGACCCTTATCCAAGATGTAATATAAATGGCCATTAAAGTTGCTTTGTCATCACTGAAAACAGGTTACTAAAATTTAAAGTCCCTCACAGAATTTTGGGATACTCACTCCCGTTTTCTGCTCTGCTCTACCTGTTCTACTGCTGAAGTTTTGTTGCTAGGAAATTCCCAAACCCCTTTCCAATTATTCTTTTACATCTCTCTTTTTCCTCATTCTCAGATCCTCAGAGCTTCTCTAAGCCCCACCTTCCCCGTATTCCCCCTCTGTACCAGGCCCACAGAAAAGTCTTAAATGTCCTTCTCCAGAAGTCTTCACCATGGCTGAATTTAGAACTTTCAGCATAGAGTTTCTATAAAGTGTTCAATGTAGATAAACTTTTTCTTTTTGTATTGCCCTGTTCTACTTGGCCACTGGCTAAAAAACTCAGTAATTCTAAGCTAGACAACCCCTAACTTGTTTTTCACAAAATATGTGAACAAGGCCTCTGGCCTTCAGCTGGGGCTTCACAGAAATGGCTACATTTCTAAGATAAAGAAATTACCAAATGGGCTCCGTTGTAACAGCTGGCAGGGGGAAAATAAGAAAGGGAATAAAAAGCTCTCCCCCTCCCATGTGTCCTTGAAAATTTAACTTGCCCAGAACAGAGGAAAAATCAGAAACAAATACTGCTTTTTTGAACTTCTGCAGACTGTAAACTTCTGAGCCCCATCCTTATATGCTGGGTACAAAATTCTGAAACTACCTAAACTTGAGTTTCAGGGGATTAATTGATTACAACAGAAGCAATGCCTTCTGAATCCGGTTGCAACAAAATAGGACTGTTTCCCTGTCTTCAGTGCTATCTTAGGTGCCTTGCCTTGTCTGTCCCTACAACAGCATAATTCTATATACTTAAACATTGTTTATGTTTTCATGAAATGGTCAACAGATGGGATTAATTTTGAAATGGTGCAGATGTTTCCCAGAGTGCTCTATCATGATGCAGGCTCATTTGAAGATCAAATGGGGGGGGCATACAACCGGTTCCACTGGGAACATGTATCGCTCACTTTAGCCATCCTATTATGAATAGGAGTTGCTGCACGGGTGGGCACAGGAGCCACTGCCATTGTCCATGGGACACAACAAATGACCCAATTAGAAGCAGCAATAGAGCAAAACTAAGATATTAGAAACCCCCATCAGAGCTTTGCATGAATCTTTAACCTCTCTCTCTGAAGTTGTTTTACAGAACAGTTGAGGGTTGGACCTCCTCTTTATTAGAGAAGGGGGCCTTTGTGATGCATTGAGGGAAGAATGTTGTTTTTATGCTGACCATACTGGAGTTGTAATAAAATCTATGAGTAAATTTAAAAGACACCTTGAAGAGCATCAACAAGAGAGAGAGGCCCAAAAAGGGTGGCTTGAGTCTTGGTTCACACACTCCTCCTGGTTAACTACGTTTTTATCAACCTGGCAGGTCCAATAATAATCCTCATATTATTGCTAACTATAAAACCCTGTTTGCTCAACCGTGTAATTTCTTTTCTCCAGGCTCAAATTGGACGAGTTAAACTTATGGTAATACCCCACTAGCAGACATAGAATGTGACACCCTCCAATGATCATTTTTATGATTAAAAGTAGCCAGAAGAAGAAGTGGGGAATTAAAGGTTAATAAAATAGGTACTTGTCACTTCTTGTTTTTCTGTATGCTTAACAAAACACTGTTGAAATCTTGAGAAATGCTTGCAAATCTTGTTCCCAGAATGTTCTGTCCCCAACTGCGCAACTGCAGAATGTACTCCCTCACCCAGTTGCACGCAAACCACCCACTCGCCCTGACCCATCAATAAAATTCCCTCCCTGCCCTCTCCAGGGAAAGTATATAAGCTCTACTTAAGCTATTCTCAGGGCTATCTGCTCGATTCAAGTGATCTATGAGCCCCAGCACGCTGGACACCCAAAAAACCCTTTGATGTTGCATGAGATAGTCTGTTGGTTGTCTCCTCCTCTGAAGCTCGCCCCACATTTACTTGGATGATTGAATGTAGAAGAGAACATCCAGTCAAAAAGGGATAGTCTATAGCATTAGGAAGATAGTCAGTACTTTTAGGAAGAAGGGTGAGTATAGGAATTGGAAAAAAAGTTCTTTAGCAATAGGGTTTCGATTAGAGAGTGAATGTAAATGTCAGCACAGGTGAAGAGTCAGTCACAATGATGAACTGGGGAAAATATGTAGGAAAGCAGATATCAATAGAGACATTACGAAAACAGGCAAAGTATAAAGTGAGTGATAGGATTAGATATTTTGAACAGGGTTGAGTTTACATATATAATCTTAGGAAGAAACAAATATGTAGTCACAAATAGGATTGACATTTGAGATCATTAGGCAAATTTCAGGTGGATGAATATTTCTCAGAATAATCTTGTGAATAGTTGATTATAAATCCACATACATAAACATGAATGAATTTCGGGAGTGTATATAAGACACATATATTTCATATTTTGAAAAATCTGGAGAGTGTATATATATATATATATATATATATATATATATATATATATATATATACAAAACACACACACAGACAAAAAAGTAGCAATATATATGTCAATCAAAATTCATTATAAAATACGCATCATCCAGAGATCTAAAAATATTAATTTTACTGAACATGGATTTATGTATAATGCTGTTCAACTAGCAAGCTCACCCATAGGTTGAATATCCAATTCCAACAAGTTTAGTAGGAGTGATCTCTTCTAACAATTTGTATCTGCCAAGTCAGCCACCTCAAAGAATGTACGTGTGGTACCAGGTAGGAATCTATATGTGCATATAACAATACAGAGAAAGGGAGACAGGAATTCACATATTTGTTAACCTTAAAAATACATGGACAACTATTTCAACAACCAATCGACTAGATTCATAACTCCAACTCTGTATCATGCAAAAGGCAAGTCCAACAATACACCAGGCCTACTCTGAACTGCTTGTATTTCTATTCTGTTTGGGTTAGTTTTCTCCATCATATTAGAATTAGTAGTCAGAGTCTGGTCGGGTATGGGTTAGAGTCAGGGATTCAGTATTTTGAATGGAAAATAGAAAACTGAATCCAATGTGTATGCAAATATATGCTACAGAAAATTCTTCCCACTCTCCTCCAGAACAATGCCTTGACATTACCTTCGCCCCAAGTAAGACACAATTAGAGGAGAAGAGTTAGAAAATCTGTGAATACCTATCAGGAATGGAAAATGCTCCAGATTTCACATCTTTGGAGGTGGTAGAGGAGTTTCCAAAAGTAAGGGACAGGGTAAACACTCCACAAACATGGAGCTCTGCTGGCCTAAAGACTTTTTGAGAACCTGCCTTTGAGGTTGGGCACTTAAAATATATGTTGTTTTCATTAGCTTTAGCTTTATTTGTAGTGAGACAATCAAAGCTCGATCTGCTTCTATGTGACCTGGAGGACATGGTTATTTATTTTCCAATAAAAATGAGGCAGCAGTGCTGAATTCTCTCTTTGTAGGTAAACTGTGGCCACTGAGGGCTAAGTGTCTCCCCGTGTGGACTGTGACACAACTTGGTCATCCTCCAATTATCGTCGTGTTTTTTGCTGCTGCACTGGGAGTTTGGTATTTGCTTCAAGAAATACAATGAGTTCAAATGGGAGACAGTGCTGAAGGGAGTTCTGTCAGCTGTGGTGGGCATGGTCTCAAGGAGAATGCAACAACCAGGGTTCTATCCCACGTAGCTTGCCCCCTTGACAATAGCAACATGATTCTGAACTTTGCCCTAAAACCTCTCCATATAAAAATATGCCTTTACGTATATGGGTCTGATGGCTGCACCATGTCAGTCTCAAGCCATTTGGAAGCCAATGGAAGATCCACATGGCCCCACCACAGATGTTTTATCACTCACTTGCATAACACTTCTCTAGGCCCACTACTCACCAGGCTCCTACTTACTAGCATCTCTGTTCTACACCATTTTCATGAAACCCAGTCAATCAAGGCCCTGTCTGGTATATTCATGATCATCAACAGGACATCAAAGGTTCTCCAGTGATATCTGGTCATGGGAATTTTAAAAATTTCATGGTAATTATCTAGCAATTTTTCATGGATGAAGTTGGAGGCACTGTGGGTTTCAATTCATTCAGGAACCCTTAAAGGGTTAGGAAACTAATTTCAGGCAAAGCTCTGGAGTACTCTCACATGCAAGGCTACCCAATGAGTGGCCAAAAAGTCACATGAAGCGAGGCCAATTGAGGTCTATAAAGCGAGGTCCATGTGGGTTTTGAATCTCTATAATTCATGCCAAGTCTTTCAGAATAAAATCATGTAATATCCTGGCTGAGATTCACAGTGTTCTGTGGAAAGCCAACCTGTGCCTAGATCTCAGGTTCCAATGGCAACTTCATGCCTGGCCTCCTAAAATCCCAACACAATTCATGGCAATACTTCTCTCAGGTCAGTTCCAGAACTCAGTCTATAAGGAGAATCACACCAGAGTTCAAGTCCAGGTGGACCCAGACAACTCTTCCAACCGCTACTCAAATGAAAACAATTAAAACCAGAATACTCCCTCATGGCCCTATTCTTCTTCCATATAGACACTAATCATAACCTCTTCCTGGAGTTTTCCATGAGTTGTGCAGTCCAAGAAAATGTCCAAAATAAGCTTCTTGCACCTCTTTTGCCTAACTTCAGCGTGGCCTGGGCACCCTTCCTGTGAACCTGGAGTGATCAAATAGGCCTGCCCTTAATACTGGTCCGCTTATCCAATTTGAGGCTCTCTGACTGTGGGGTCTAGATTCTTTATGTGAATTGGAGTCATGAGAAAAGCCAAGACAGTGTCCAAAATCAGCTCGCTTTTTCCTCATTTGCCTAAAGTCAGGGTGGCCTGGACACCGTTTCTGTGAACCAGGAGTGATCAAATAAGCCTGCCGTTAATACTTCTGTGTTTCTCCAATTTGAGGCCTACTGATTTCAGGTATCAATTTCCTATGTGATTTGGAGTTACTCGAAAACCCAAGCACCTCTGCAGGGAATTGAAGAACTCATTTGACCCAAAGAATCCCTATTCTCACTTGATGGAGTTCAGGAACCTAACAGAGGAAGGCAAGAGACTTCATCCATAATGAATGATTTTTTTTGCCATTATGGTTTTGGATGCACACATGGGATCATTCTTTAGATGCATCAGGTGCTGAGAATCTAACTCAAAGCCACACACATGGCCAAGAGACTAATTCAGACACATCCCTTCCCAAAGCAATTAAGCAAAGAGCCACAGGTGATGCCATTCATTTCCATTTGAAAACTGTTTACTTCAGGCTTCACAAAGGGGTGGATTGAGGCAAAGAACTTCCTGACATTCAGTGAAAAACAACAATAAGTAAGCAAAAGGCCCAAACCAGGGTTTCTCCACTGAGACTTTCCTGGTCACACTGATATCTGAGTTTTCTGAGATGCTCGCAATTCTCTTCAGCTATCCAGTACATGGCCATGTCACAGAGTTGGAGGTGGTACATATTTTGAACACAAATCCATGAGCCTATTCTAGAGAGTGGCCAGAATTCAGGAAGAAAACAGCAACTTAGAAAGATAGAAGGTGTTGCACATCGACAAGACAATCTGCACTCCATTCATATATTGGGCAGGTTGAAATATGGGAAGATTTACACTTGACAGGACACATCCATTAATGCATTCTCTTTTCCAATGTCTACAACAATGGACACAGTGGGATACACAGACATAGAAACACTCACCTTGTGAAACAACTTACTAGAAACTCTCCACTCCAAACCAAACCGCCTTTCCCATCTATTCTCAGAACATGAGACAAAACAATAAACCCACACACACTCCCACAAAGGCACCTCCATCACCCAAGTAGGTCTGTGACTATCCAGAGTGTCCTCTGACTGGTGGGCCATACTATGTTCCCCTGAAATGGTCTGTCTTCTCTCAGATCTGGTTTCCTTGGCCAACTCTGTGCAGTTGTCAGGAGCCAGTGGTGAACCACTATCTGCTTTCTCAGGAAAGGTCCATCTTCAGAGCTTTCCTGGCATTTGGCCATCCTCACATCATTAGGTACCAAGAAAACTGACTCTGTCCTTGGTAAATCCAAACAAGTGAGCCCACTGGGACTGGGACTGGGACTGCCACTTGGTGCCTGGCTTTTTGGATACCAAGTTCAGACAGTTCCATCACCAAGGAAATGAGGTATGTCACTTTCTTTGGAACTGAATGAGGTCACTGCCTTGGCAACGACTTTGTTCTAACAGTTGCTTCCAAAGGTCCCATGAGATGGAACCTTCCCCTACTTCCTGTGACACTTTCACAAGGTAGTATGGTATATCAACCATTGGCACCCAAGAACAGCTCTCCACACAGGCCTGGTTTGGTCCATCTTCTCTACAATAAGAAGAGAGAGGCTGATTCATACATATCCCTTCATCCTGACCAGGTTGTTTGCCATGGAAGATGACTTTTGGTCTCTCAGGTCCTTCATACCTGCCTACAACTTCTCCAGGTATCATTTCTGTATGGACCTTTGAAGATCTCAGCAGGTGGAAGGTCCCCAAGTTTCCTGTATTGTAAAAACCACTCTGTCCCTGCTCTTCTGTAAAATGAGATTGAGGGAACAGAGTATGTTTAGGGTTAATAACAGGTTTGATTTGGGTTACGAATCATTCTGTGCGATGAATAATGCTATTGGGAACCTGCGATATTTACAAGAATATAGAGGTGAAATATAAGTATGAAAACAGAAATCTAGGTATGATTTGAAGCCCAGAAGGACATTGGGCCCTTGATTGGGATACTTAGCTTTGAATTTTCTCTGCAAAATTGTCTCAGATAATTCGATATACAATGGCATAGGACATTTTATTGAATGTAGAAGAGAACATCCAGTCAAAAAGGGATAGTCGGTAGGATTAGGAAGATAGTCGGTAGGTTTAGAGAGAAGAGTGAGTATAGGATTTGGACCAAAAGTTCTTTAGCAATACGGTTTCGATTATAGAGTGAATGTAAATGTCAGCACATATGAAGTGTCAGTCACTAGGATCAACTTGGGAAAATTTGTTGAAAAGCAGATATCAATAGAAACATTATGAAATCAGGCAAAGTATAAAGTGAGTGATAGGATTAGACATTTCCAACAGGGTTGAGTTTGAATATATAAATTAGGAAGAAACAAATATGTAGTCACCAATAGGATTGACAATTGAAAGCATTAGGCAACCTGGACATGGATGTTTTTAGTAATTCATGTACACTTTACATTTAGGCTTTGGTACAATCATAAATGTGACCTTTACATTTTTTTGTCCAGAATATTACTTTGATAAAATGTATATGTACATCAGGTGACATGAGTATGTCTTCCACCATTTCTGCAAGCAATATATTGAAGATGTAAAATTAGAATCGGGGGTACAAAGAGGTGTACCCTGTGTCTATGAATATAGAGATAAAGAATGAATAGACCGTAATGTGAATGAATAATATAACTTTTTTCAACTTTAAAAAATGAATTGATCTAATATCTGAAAAATCACAGGAAATCGTATATTGATAAACAATCATTCATTCCAAGCAGTTATACATCTAATGGTAATATTCGTGTTTTGGTTTATCATGAAGAGTGTGTGAGTTTTGCTTCAAAAGTGACTATGGAAATAATGTGTTTGGAAAGAAGACTCATGAAAATACCAGTAAAGAAACCCTGACAATACATGTGTTCTGAAGCAAAAAGTGATTAAATTTGAAACAAATGCCTACAAATTTGTGAACTTGTGGATGAAATGTATATCCTATGATGTGCAAAAACTGAAGAAATAATAATGTAAAAGTGTTGAATACAAATGAATAAAGAATTACATATCATGTCCCATTGGAATCTACTTGCATTGATGTTAGACTGGGTCAGTTACTGTAGAATAATTAGGATTTGTATGCATCATTCCCTGAAGTTAGTTTTCAGTACTAGGAAACAAATATGTATTTCAGGTGGATGAATATTTCTGAGAATAATCTTGTGAAAAGTTGATTAAAAATCCACATACATGAACATAAATGAATTTAGAGAGTGTATATTAGACACATATATTTCATATTTTGAAAAATCTGGAGAGTGTACACACACACACACACACACACACAAAACACTCACAGACATTAAAAAGTAGCAATATAAATGCCAATCGAAATTCATCAGTAAATATATATCATCCACAGATGCAAAAATATTTATTTTACTGAACATGAGTTTACGTATAATGTTGTTCTACCAGGACGCTCCCTATAGGTTGAATTTTCAGTTCCAACAGCATTTAGGAGGAGTGATCTCTTCTCACAATTTGTATCTGCCAAGTCAGCCACCTCACAAAGATGTACGTGTGATACCTGGTAGGATTCTATATATGCATATAAATATACAAGTGTGAATAGGCTAAAGAGAAAGGGAAACATGAATTCTCATATTTGTTAACTTTAAAAACACATGGAGATCTTTTTCTATTAAACATTGACTAGATTTATAACTCCTACCTTGTATAATGCAAAATGCAAGTCCAACTATACAACATGCCTCCAATGAACTGCTTGTATTTCTATAGGTTTGTGTTATTTTTCTCTATCATATTAGGATGAGTTGTCTGAGTCTAGTATGTATGGGTTAGTGTCAGGGATTCAGTATTTCAAAAGGAAAATTGGAAATTGAATCCAATTTGTATGCAAATATATGCTACGCAAATATCCTCCCACTCTCATCCAGAACAATGCCTTGAAATTACCTTCACCCCACGTAAGACACAGTTAGAGGAGAATAGATAGAAAATCAGTGAATACATATCTGGAATGGAAAATGCTCAGGAGTTCACAACCTTGGAGGTTGTAGAGGAGTTTCCAAAAGTAAGGGACAGGGTAAACACTCCACAAACATGGAGCTCTGCTGGCCTAAAAACTTTTAGAGCAACTGCCTCTGAGTTTGGGAACGTGAAAAATATGTTGTTGTCAGGAGAATTGGCTTCCTTTGTAGTGAGACCATCAAAGCTGGGTCTGCCTCTATGTGACGTGGAGGACATGGTATCTTATTTTCCAATGAACATAAGGTAGCAGTGTTGATTTTCTTCTTTTTAGGTAAACTGTGGCCTCTGGGGGCTAAGTGTCTCCCCGTTGGACTGTGAAGCCATTTGGTCCTCCTCCACTTTTTGTGGGTTTTTTGCTGCTGAACTGGGAGTTTGGTATTTGCTTCATGAAATTCAAGGAGTTCAACTGAGACACAGTGCTGGAGGGAGTTCTGTCATGTGTGGTGGTTCAGAGTCTGCAGAAGAACGCACCAACCACGCTTCTATCCCTCAAAGCTTGCCACATTGCATCCTTGTCCATAGCAACCTGATTCTGAACATTGCCCTGAATCCTCTCCATATAACAAGATGCCTTTAATTACAAGGGTCTGCTGGCTGCTTCATGTAATCCACAAGCCATTTGGAAGTCAATGGAAGATCCACATTGCTCCAACACAGATGTTTTATCACACTCCTACCCACCACAGCTCTAGGCCCACTTCTCAGCAGGCTGCAACTTTCTGGCACCTCTGTTCTACACAATTTTCATAAAACTCAGTCAAGCAAGGCACTGTCTGGTACATCCATGATCAGCAACAGGACATCCAAAGATTCTCCAGTGCCACCTGGTCATGGGAATTTCAAAAATTTCATGGTATTTATTTAGACATTTTTCAAGGATGAAGTTGGAGGCACTGTGGGTTTCAATTCATTCAGGAACCAGTAAATGGTGAGCAAGATTATTTCAATGAAAGCTCTGGAGAACCCTCACAGGCAAGGCTTCCCAAAGAATGGCCAAAAGGTCACATTAAGCCAGGCCCATTAAGGTCTACAATATGAGGTCCATGTGTGTTTTCACTCTCAACTATGGCTGCCAAGTCTTTCGAATGAAATCATGTGTTATCTTGGCTGAAATTCCCAGTGCTCTGTGGAAAGCCACTCTGGGGCTAGATCTCAGTTTCCAAGGGTGACTCTCATACATCGCCTCTTAAATCACAACACAATACATGGCAATACTTCTCTGAGATCAGTTCCTGAACTCAGTCTATAAGGGGAATCACACCAGAGTTCAAGCCCAGGTAGACCTTGTTATGTCTTCCAAGTGTCACACAAATATCCACAATTAAATCCAAAACACTTCCACATGGCACTCATCTTCTTCCATTTACACATTCATCATAATCTCTGGCTGGAGGTTTCCATGAGGGGTGCAGCCCAAGACAGTGTCCAATATAACCTCCCTTGCCCCTCATTTTCCTAAAATAAGGGTGGCCAGGACATCCTTCCAGTGAACCAAGAGTGATCAAATAGGCCTGCCATTAATATGGCACTGCTTCTCCAATTTGAGGCCTACTGACTGTGTGTTTTAGATTCTTTATGTGAATTGGAGTCTTGAGAAAAACCAAGCACTTATGGGCTAGCCTCTGCAGGGTTTTGAGGAACACATTTGAACCAAATTATCACTATTCTCACATGATGGATGACAGGAACCTTACAGAGGAATGCGAGAGACTTCATCCACACTGACTGCTCTTTTGTCCATTTTGGTTTTGGATGCACACATGGGATCCTTCTTTAGATCCATCAGGTGCTGAGAATCTAAGCCACAGTCTCACACAGGGCCAAAAGGCTGATTCAGACACATCCCTTTCCAAAGCAATTAAGCAAAGAGCCACAGGTGATGCCCTTTCATTTCCATTTGAAAACTGTTTCTTTAGGCTCTACAATGGTGTGGCCTGAGGCAAAGACCTTCCTGACATTCAGGGCATCAGAACAATTGGTGAGCAAAAGGCCCAAAGCAGGGTTTCTTCACTTAGAATTTCCTGGTCAAACTAATATCTGAGTTTTCTGAGATGCTCCCATTTCTTTCAGCTATCCAGTACATGGCCATGTCACAGAGCTTGGAGGTGGTACATATTTTGGACAAAAAACCATGAGCCTATTCTGGAGAGTGGCCAGAATTCAGGAAGAAAACAGGAACTTAGGAAGATTGTTGGAGTTGTCCACCCATAAGTCAAGCCGCAGTCCATTCATAAATTGGGCAAGTTGAGTCTAGACAGGACACATCCAATGATTCATTCTCTTTTCTAATATCTAAAACCACGGACACAGTGGGATACACAGACAAAGAAACACTGGCCTTGTCAAACGACTTACCAGAAACAGTTCACTCCAAACCAAACAAACCGCCTTTCCTACCTATTCTCAGAACATGAGACAAAATCTCAAACCCACACCCACAAACACAAAGGAAGCTCCTTCCCCAAGTAGGTCTGTGACTATTGGGAGTGTCTTCTGACTGGTGGGCCAAACTATGTTCTGATGAAATCGCCTGTCCTGTGTCAGATATGGTCTCCTTGGCCAAATCTGTGAAGTTGTCACTAGCCAGCGGTGAGCCACTACCTGCTGTCTCAGGAAAGGCCCCTCTTCAGAGCTTTCCTGACATTTGTTCATCCTCACCTCAGTAGGTACCAAGAAAGACTGACTCTGTCCTTGGTAAATCCAAAAAATAAGACCACTGGGACTGGGACTGAGACTGGCTCTGGGTGCCTGGCTTCCCGGATTCCAAGTTCAGAGAGTTCCATCACCAAGGAAGTGAGGTGAGATTACTTCCTTCAGGAATTCTTTGAGGTCATTGCCTTGGCAACCACTTTGTCCTATGAGATGGAGGCTGCCCTTACTTCCTGTGACACTTTTACAAGTTAGAATGGTATATCAACCATAGGCACCCAGGAACAGCTCTCCACACATGCCTGGTTTGGTCTATCTTGTGTACATTAACAAGAGAGAGGCTTATTCAGACACAACCCTTCATCCTGGAAAGGTTGTTTGCGATGGAAGATGACATTTGCTCTCTCAGGTCCTTCATAGATGCCTACATCTTCTCCAGGGATCAAATCTGCATGGACATTTGAGGTTCTCAGCAGGAGGAAGATACCCTACATTCCTGTATTGTAAGACGAACTCTGTCCCTGCTCTTCTGCAAAGTTAGATTGAGGGAAGAGTGTATGGTTAGGGTTAATAACATGTTTGATTTGGGTTACGAATCATTGCGAAGGATGATTAATAGTATTGGGAACCTGCGATATTTATAAGATTATAGAGGTGAAATATAAGTATGGAAACAGAAATCTAGGTAAGATTTGAAGCCCAGAAGGGCATTAGGCCCTTGATTGGGATACTTAGCTTATAATTACGTTCTGCACAGATGTCTCAGATAAATCGATAATCAATGGCATAGGACCTTACACCTTGGAAGATTGATTTTAGAAGAGAACATCCACTCAAATTGAGATAGTCGGTGGGATTAGGAAGGTAGTCAGTAGGTTTAGGAAATAGAGTGAGTATAGGACATGGAGCAAAAGTTCTGTAGCAATAGTGTTTTGGTTATAGAGTGAATGTAAATTTCACCACATGTGAAGAGTCAGTCACAATGATTAACTGGGGAAAATATGTAGAAAGGAAAATATCAATACAGACCTTATGAAATTAGGCAATTATACAGTGAGTGATAGGATTAGACATTTTCAATAGGGTTGAGATTGAATACATAATCTTAGGAAGAAACAAATATGTCGTCACCAATAGGAATGACATTTGAAAGCATTAGGCAACCAGGACATTTATCATTTTAGTAATCCATGTTCACTTTCCATTTTAGTATTTGGTACAATCATAAGTGTGATTTTTGCATTTTGTGCCCAGAAAAATATTGTGATCAAATGTATATGTAGATCATATGACATGAGTATTTCTTCCACGATTACTGGGAGCAATATTTGAAGACATATAAATTAGTATTGGGTGTACAAAGTGGTGTACCCTGTGTCTATGAATATAGAGATAATGCATGAATAGACCATACTGTGAATAAATATTATAACTGGTTCCACTTTAAATAATGGATTGAATTGATATCTGAAAATATATAGGAAATCATATATTGACATACAATCATTCACTCCAACCAGTTATATATCTAATGGTAATCTTAGGGTTATTGTTTATCATGAAGTGTGTGTGAGTTTTGTTTCAAAAGTGATTATGGAAATCGAAAATAATATGTTTGGAAAAAAGTCTCATGAAAAGACCAGTCAAGAAATATGGAGGAATCCATGTGTTCTGAAGCAGGAAGTGATTGAAAGTGAAACAAATGCCTATAAATTTTCTAAATTGTGAATGAAATATATATCCTGTTATGTGCATAAACTGATGAAATAGTAATGTATCAGTGTTGAATAAAAGTGAATGTCAAAATACACATCATGTCCAATAGGAATCTACTTGCATTGATGTTAAACTGGGTCAGTTACTGTAGAAATATTAGAATTGTGTGCATTATGCACCAAAGATAGTTTTTTTTTTATTTTTATTTATGGTTGTTCAAAACATTACATAGTTCTTGATATATCATATTTCACACTTTGATTCAAGTGGGTTATGAACTCCCATTTTTACCCTGTATACAGATTGCAGAATCACATCAGTTACACATCCATTGATTCACATATTGCCATACTAGTGTCTGTTGTATTCTGCTGCCTTTCGTATCCTCTACTATTCCCCCTGGCCTCCCCGCCCCTCCCCACTTCTCTCTCTACTCCCTCTACTGTAATAAATTTCTCCCCCTTGTATTATTTTTCCATTTCCCCTCAATTCCTCTTGTATGTAATTTTGTATAACCCAGAGGGTCTCCTTCCAATTCCATGCAATTTCCCTTCTCCCTCCCTTCCACCTCTCATCCCTGTTTAATGTTAATCATCTTGTCATGCTCTTTGTCCCTATCTGCTCTTAGTTACTCTCCTTATATCAAAGATGACATTTGGCATTTGTTTTACTGGAATTGTGTAGCTTCACTTAGCATAATCCAGTCTAATGCCATCCATTTTCCTGCAAATTCTATGATTTTTTCATTTTTCAATGCAGAGTAATAATCCATTGTGTATTAATGCCACATTTTTTTTATCCATTATTCTATTGAAGGGCATCTAAGTTGGTTCCACAGTCTTGCTGTTGTGAATTGTGCTGCTATGAACATCGATGTAGCAGTGTCCCTGTAGCATGCTCTTTTTAGGTCTTTAGTGAATAGACCAAGAAGGGGAATAGCTGGGTCAAATGGTGCTTCCATTCCCAGCTTTCCAAGAAATCTCCATACTGCTTTCCCAATTGGCTGCACCAATTTGCAGTCCCACCAGCAATGTACAAGTGTACCTCTTTTCCCACATCCTTGCCAGCACTTCTTGTTGGTTGACTTTATAATGGCTGCCAATCTTACTGGGGTGAGATGGTATCTTAGGGTGGTTTTGATTTGCATTTCTCTGACTGCTGGAGATGGTGAGCATTTTTTCATGTACTTATTGATTGATTGTATGTCCTCATCTGAGAAGTGTCTGTTGAGGTCCTTGGACCATTTGTTGATTGGGTTATTTGTTATCTTATTGTCTAATTTTTTGAGTTCTTTGTATATTCTGGATATTAGGGCTCTATCTGAAGTGTGAGTAGTAAAGATTTCTTCCCAGGATGTAGGCTCCATATTTACCTCTCTTATTGTTTCTTTTGCTGAGAAAAAACTTTTTTAGTTGAGTAAGTCCCATTTGTTGATTCTAGTTATTAACTCTTGTACTATGGGTGTCCTATTGAGGAATCTGTAGCCCGACCCCACAGTATGTACATCATAACCAAATTTTTCTTCTATCAGACAGTGTGTCTCTGATTTGATATCAAGCTCCTTGATCCATTTTGAGTTAACTTTTGTGCATGGCGAGAGAAAGGGATTCAGTTTCATTTTGTTACTTATGGATTTTCAGTTTTCCCAACACCATTTGTTGAAGATGCTATCCTTCCTCCATTGCATGCTTTTAGCCCCTTTATCAAATATAAGATAGTTGTAGTTTTGTGGATTGGTTTCTGTGTCCTCTATTCTGTACCATTGGTCCACCTGCCTTTTTCGGTACCAGTACCATGCTATTTTTGTTACTATTGCTCTGTAGTATAGTTTGAAGTCTGGTATCGCTATACCACCTGATTCACACTTCCTGCTTAGCATTGTTTTGCAATTCTGGGTCTTTTATTTTTTCATATGAATTTCATGATTGCTTTCTCTATTTCTACAAGAAATGCCTTTGGGATTTTGATTGGCATTGGATTAACCCTATAGAGAACTTTTGGTAATATCGCCATTTTGATGATGTTAGTTCTGCCTATCCATGAACAGGGTATATTTTTACATCTTCTAAGATCTTCTTCTATTTCTCTCTTTAGGGTTCTGTAGTTTTCATTGTATAAGACTTTCACCTCTTTTGTTAGGTTGATTCCCTTTTTTTTTTTAGGATATTGTCAATGGAGTGGTTGTCCTCATTTCCATTTCAGAGGATTTGTCGCTGATATACAGGAATGCATTTGATTTATGCGTGTTGATTTTATATCCTGCCACTTTGCTGAATTCATTTATTAGCTCTATTAGTTTCTTTGTAGACCCTTTTGGGTCTGCTAGGTATAGAATCATGTCATCTGCAATAGTGATAATTTAAGTTATTCTTTTCCTATTTATATGCCTTTAATTTCTTTCATCTGTCTAATTGCTCTGGCCAGTCTTTTGAGAACTATATTGAACAGAAGTGGTGAGAGCGGGCATCCCTGTCTTGTTCCAGATTTTGGAGGGAATGTCTTCAATATTTCTCCATTAAGAATGACGCTAGCCTGCGGTTTAGCATAGATTGTTTTTACAATATTGAGGAATGTTCCTGTTATTCCTAGTTTTTCGAGAGTTTTGAACATAAAGGGATGCTGTACTTTGTCGAATGCTTTTTCTGCATCTATCTAGATGATAATATGGTTTTTATTTTTAAGTCTATTGATGTGGTGAATAACACTTATTGATTTTCGTATATTGAACCCTCCTTGCATCCCAGGGATGAATCCTACTTGATCATGGTCCACATTTTTTTGATATGTTTTTGTATCTGATTCGCCAGAATTTAATTTAAGATTTTTGCATTTAGGTTCATTAGAGATATCGGTCTTTAGTCTTCTTTCTTTGAAGTGTCTATCTGGTGAAGGAATCAGAGTGATATTGGCCTCGTAGAATGAATTTGGAAGATCTCCCTCTTTTTCAATTTTCTGAAATAGCTTGAAAAGTATTGGTATTAGTTCATATTTAAAGGTTTTGTAAAAGTCTGCTGTATACCCATACGGTCCTGGAATTTTCTTAGTTGGTAGTCTTTGGATGGTTTCTTTTATTTCCTCAATTGATATTGGTATGTTTAGGTTGTCTATATCCTCCTAACTCACTCTGGTCAGATCATATGACTTAAGAAATATTTCGATGCCTTCACTATCTTCTATTATTTTGGAGTATAAGGATTCAAAGTAATTTCTGATAATCTTCTGTATTTCTGAAATATCTGTTGTGATATTGCCTTTTTCATCCCATATGATAGTAATTTCAGTTCTCTCTCCTCTTCATTAGCATGGCTAGGGGTCTGTCCATTTTATTTATTTTTTCAACGAACCAACTTTTAGTTTTGTCAATTTTTTCAATTGTTTCTTTTGTTTCGATTTCATTGATTTCTGCTCTGATTTTAATTATTTCTTTCCTTCTACTTCTTTTGCTGTTGTTTGCTCTTGTTTTTCTAAGATTTTGAGATGAAGTATGAGATCATTTATTTGTTGTTTTTTTCTTTTTCTAAGGAATAAACTCCAAGCAATGAATTTTCCTCTTAGAACTGCTTTCAATGTGTCCCATAGATTCCGATATATTGTGTCTGTGTTTTCATTTTTCTCTAAGAATTTTTTATTTTCCTCCTTGATGTCTTCTATAACCCATTGATCATTCAGTAACCTATTGTTCATTCTCCAAATGATGCATGATTTTTCCTTCCTTCTTTTATCATTGATTTTTAGTTTCATTCCATTATGATAAGATAAGATGGATGGTATTATCTCTACTCCTTTAATTTGTCTAAGAGTTGCCCTGTGACATAATATATGATCTATTTTTGAGAAGGATCCATGTGCTGCTGAGGAAAAATGTAACTGCTTGATGTTGGGTGGTATATTCTATATATGTCAATTAAGTCTAGGTTATTAATTGTGTTATTGAGTTCTATAGTTTCCTATTTCAACTTTTGTTTGGAAGACCTGTCCAGTGGTGAGAGAGCTGTGTTGAAGTCTCCCATGATTATTGTATGGTGGTCTATTAGACTCTTGATCTTGAGAAAATTTTGTTTGATGAACATAGCTGCACCATTGTTTGGGGCATACATATTTATGATTGTTATGTCTTGCTGGTGTATGGTTCTCTTGAACAGTATGTAGTGTCCCTCTTTATCCCTTTTGATTAACTTTGGCTTGAAATCTATTTTATTTGATATGAGTATGGACACTCCTGCTTTTTTCCGAAGTCCATATGAGTGATATGATTTTTTCCAAACTTTCACCTTCAGTGTATGTATGTCTTTTTCTTATCAAATGCGTCTCCGGTAGGCAGCATATTATTGGGTCTTGTTTTGTGATCCATTCTACTGGCCTGTGTCTGTTAATTGGTGAGTTTAAGCCATTAACATTTACAGTTATTATTGAGATAAGGGTTGTTCTTCCAGCCATATTTGTTTATGTATGTTATTAAACATGGATTGTTTTCCTCTTTGATTATTTCCCCCCTTTAATGTCCTACCTCCCACTGTTGGTTTTCATTATTTTCCAATTACTCTTCCTGTAATATTTTGCCAAGGATGTTTTGAAGAGATGGTTTTCTAGCTACAAATTCTTTTAACTTTTGTTTATCGTGGAAAGTTTTAATTTCATCTTCCATCCTGAAGCTTAATTTTGCTGGATACACAGTACATGGTTGGAACCCATTTTCTTTCTGTGATTGAAAAATGTCATTCCAGGATCTTCTAGCTTTCAGAGTCTTTGTTGAAAGATCAGCTGTTATCCTGATTGGTTTACCCCTAAATGTAATCTGCTTCCTTTCTCTTGTAGATGTTAAAATTCTCTCCTTATTCTGTATGTTGGGCATCTTCATTATAATGTGTCTAGGTGTGGATCTCTTAAGATTTTTCACATTCGGCGTCCTGTAGGCTTTTAAAACTTGGGAGTCTGTCTCATTCTTCATGTCTGGGAAGTTTTCTCATATTATTTCATTGAATAGATTGCTCATTCCTTTGGTTTGGACCTCTATACCTTCCTGTATCCCAATGACTCTTAAGTTTGGTCTCTTTATTTTATCCCATATTTCTTGGATTTTCTGTTCATGGTTTCTTAACAGTTTGGCTGAGCTGTCTATGTTCTTTTCAAGTTGAAATACTTTGTCTTCATTGTCTGATGTTCTATCTTCTAAGTGTTCTACTCTGATGGTAGTATTCTCAATTGAGTTTTTAAGATGGTTTATTGCTTCCTGCATTTCTAGGATTTCTGTTTGTTATTTTTTACAACCTCTATCTCCCTGTATAGTTGATCTTTTGCTTCTTGGTTTTGTTTATGTAATTCATTGTTGAAGTGATCTTTCATTGTCTGATTTTGCTGTCTAATGTCTTCCTTGAGACTTCAGATCATCTGAAGAATGTATATCCTGAGTTCTTTATCTGACATTCCATCTGCTGCAGCTATTACCTCTTCTAAAGTTGTGTTGACCTGCATTGCTTGTGGTTCTTTTTTCCTTTTCTTTTCATACTGCTCGAGTTTCTTTCTGCTTGGTGAAACTGTTGTGATTTTGAAATTTTCCCCCTATATATTTATATTGCTCTTGTATATTTGAAAAGTCTTCATTGCAGGGGCAGGGGTGGCTGTGCTGTTCCACCAATTGGGGTGATATATCTACCACGCTGATGGGCCGCTAGGCCTATTATTCTGATCGGTCGCAGGTCTGCTTACCATGCAGGCGCAGGAGGCTGCTCTCCTCTGCCCCTCCTCCAATTGATGTGACGTGTCTACCACGCCTGTGGACCCCTGCGGTGTTCTGCCGATCGGTCGCAGGTCTGCCTACCTTGCTTGCGTGGGTGGCGGCTCTGCTCTACCCCTACCCCAATTGGGGTGACGTGACTACCACGCCGGTGGGCCACTGGGCCTGGTCTGCCAGTTGGTCGCAGGTCAGGATAACTTGTGAGCACGGGCTACAGATCTGTTCTGCCCCTACTCCAAATGGGGTAAAGTGTCTGCCGCGCCAGCAGGCCGCTGGGTCTCTTCTTCTGGTCAGGTGCAGGTCTGCTACCTTGCAGGCACGAGTGGTGGCTCTGCTCTGCCCCTACTCCAATTGGTGTGTCGTGACTACCATGCCTGCAGGTTGCTGGGCCTGTTCTGGGCATGGGCAAAGGCTCTGCTCTGCCCCTACTCCTATTGGGGTAATGTGACTACCATGCCGGTGACCCACTGGGATTGTACTAGGCACGGGAGAAGGCTCTGCTCTGCAACAACTCCAATTGGGGTGACGTGACTACCACACCTGTGGGTCGCTGGGCCTGTTCTGGGCCCGGGTAGCGGCTCTGTTGTGCCTCTACTCCAATTGGGTTGACGTGACTACCATGCAGGTGTGCCACTGGGTCTGTTCCAGGTGCGGGCAGCTGCTCTGCTCTGCCCCTCTGGCTTGATGACAAAGTGAGAGAGACCCGGGTGTTTGTGACTCACTTTCTTCACCAGGAGACCAACTGTTTCTGTCACTGCTGGTATCAATGAAGTTATCTCCTCTGCTGCTTTCTGATGACATCAGAAATTTGTCATGTTGGTATCCCATGTGAAAGGCAGCATTTCGTTCCCTTTTCTGGGTGACCAAAGCAATGGGTGAGTCCTGACCTGCCCTCACAAGCCGCGTCTCAATCCTGTTGCCACTGCCTATGAAGGCTCGGTTGATATTTACCTCCACAGTTTTCAGCAAGACCCGGAACGAGAAGCAGTTTCCGCGGGTTCTTTAGCCCTGGGCCAGATCAGTTCCGAGAGGCGGAATTCGGCCGCTCTGGGCTTGGTGTATGTTCTAATAGGAGCAGGCTCCAAGACGGAGTTTCTGCAGGTTCTTTGGCACTGAGCCTGAGTAATTTGTCTGCGACACAAAGGTGAATGGCATCCTGAAATTACCTGTTCTATAGCTGAATGAGCTTCGATCAGTCGAAAACAGGGATGGTGACATCAGCTCTCCAAGATGGTGGCCGCTGGCTTCCTCTGTGGTCTGACCGGTGTGGAGAACCGAATTGGACCGCATCCTTTCCCGTCTCAAACCCAGAATTCAGCACTTAGCACAGCGATTGCATACCTGTCAGGAGCCCACAGAATCCACACCGCTGTATATTTGCATTGCTATCTCTTCGTTTCCCAGTGCACGCCGCAGACTCTAGCCGCAGACCGATTTCCTGAATAAGCAGCATGACCCTCTATGCGGACAAATCACTCGTGTTTGAGCCCGCGTAGCTGATCCTCGTGAGATGGAAATATGTCGACTAGGTTTTGGAGCACCCCAATTTTGCTGGAAATTTCTAACAAGATAGGTTTTAGCCATTATAACTCGTCATTCTCCCGCACAGTGACGCGGTACATGGGGGTGATGCACTCCCTTCACCACCATCATATGATCCCCCAAAGTTAGTTTTCAGTACTAAGAAACAAATATGTATTTCTGGTGGATGAATAATTCTGAGAATATTCTTGTGAAAACTTGATTATTAATCCAAATACATGAATATGAGTGAATTTAGGGAGTGTATAATAAGAAAAATATACTTCATATTTTGAAAAATCTGGAGAGTGAATATATATATATATATATATATATATATATATATATATATATATATACACATACACACACAGACATTAAAAAGAAGCATTATGTATGCCAATCGAAATTCACCACGAAGTAATATATCATCCACAGATCCAAAAATATTCATTTTAATGAACATGGATTTATGTTGTTCAAATAAGAAGCTCACTCATATGTTGAATTTTCAGTTCCAACAGCATTTAGTAGGAGTGATCTCTTCTCACAATTTGCATCTGCCAAGCCAGCCACCTCACAAAATGTACGAGTGATACCAGGTAGAATTCTATATGTGCATATAAAAATACATGTGATGAATAGGCTACAGAGAAAGGGAGACAGTTATTCACATGTTTGTTAACTTTTAAAACACATGGAGAACTATTTCAATTAAAATTCGCTAGATTTATAACACGTACCATTTATCATACGAAAGGCAAGTCCAACTATACACCATGCCTCCTGTGAACCTCTTGTATTTCTATTCTGTTTGGGTTATTTTTCTCCACCATATTAGGATTAAAAGTCAAAGTCTAGTAGGGTATGTGTTAGTGTCAGGGATTCAGTATTTCGAATGGAAAATTGGAAAATGTATCAAATGTGTATGCAAATATGTGCTACACAAAAATCTTCCCACCCTCATTCAGCACAATGCCTTGACATTACCTTCGCCCCACATAAGACACAATTAGAGGAGAAGAGTTAGAAAATCTGTGAATACATATGTGTAATGAAAAATGCTCAGGAGTTCACAAATTTTCAGGTGGTAGAGGAGTTTCCAAAAGTAAGGGACAGGGTAAAAACTCCACAAACATGAAGCTCTGCCAGCCTAACATCTGGAGAAACTGCCTCTGAGGTTGGGCAATGAAATATATGCTGTTGTCAGGAGCATTAGCTTCATTTGTTGTGAGACCATCATAGCTGAGTCTTCATCTATGTGATCTGGATGACATGGATTCTTATTTTCCAATGAACATGAGGCAACAGTGCTGAATTTTCTATTTGTAGGTAACCTGTGGCCACTGGGGTCTAAGTGTCTCCCCTTGTGGACTGTAATTCCATTTGGTCATCCTCCACTATTCGTGGTGTTTCTTGCTGCTGCACTGGGAGATTGGTGTTTGCTTCATGAAATACAAGGATTTCAAATGGGACACAGTGCTGAAGTAAGTTCTGTCACGTGTGGTGGGACAGAGTCTGCAGGAGAATGCACCAACCAGGCTTCTATCCCACATAGCTTGCCCCATTGACCATAGCAACCTGATTCTGAACATTGCCCTAAAACCTCTCCATATAACAATATGCTTTTACACATAAGGGTCTACTGGCTGCAAAATGTCACTCACAATCCATTTGGAAGCCAATGGCAGATCCAAATGCCCCCACCACAGATGTTTTATGACACACCTGCCAACCACTACTCTAGTACAACTACTCAGCAGGATCCAACTTACTGGCATCTCTGTTCAACACCATTTTCATAAAACCCAGTCAATCAAGGCACTGTCTTGTATACTCATGATCAGCAACAGGACATCCAAATATTCTCCAGTGCTACCCGGTCATGGGAATTTCAAAAATTTCATGGTATTGATATAGCCAATTTTCAAGGATGAAGTTGGAGGCACTGTGAATTTTAATTCACTCAGAAACCATTAAATGGTGAGAAAGCTCATTTCAATGAAAACTCTGGAGAATTCTTACAGGCAAGGCTTCCAAAAGTGGCGAAAAGTCAGATTAAGCCAGGCCCGTTGAGGTCTACAATGTATGGTCCATGTGTGTTTCGACTCTCAAATATGGCTGCCAAGTCTTTAAGAATAATATCATGTGATATCCTGGCTGAGATTCCCTGTGCTCTGTGGAAAGTCAACTTGGGCCTAGATGTCACTTTCCAAGGGCAACTCTCATGCATGGCCATCTAAAATTCCAACACAATTCCTGGCAATAATTCTCTGAGATCAGTAAAAGAACTCAGTCTCTAAGGGGAATCACACCAAAGTACAAGCCTAGGTGGACCCAGAGATCTCTTCCAACCGCCAGACAAATATCCACAATTAAAACCAAACACTCTCACATGGCCCTCATCTTCTTCCATATAGACACTCATCATATTCTCTGGCTGGAGGTTTCCATAAGGGACGCAGCCCATGACAGTGTCCAAAATAAGCTCCCTGCCCCTCATTTGCCTAAAGTCAGGGTGGCCTGGACTCTCTTCCTGTGAACCAGTAGTGATCAAATAGGCCTGCCTTTAATATTGCTTGGCTTCTCCAACTTGAGGCCTTCTAGCTTTGGGGTTTAGATTCTTTAAGTGACTTGGAGTCATGAAAATCAAACACCTATGGCCTAGCCTCTGCAGGGCTTTGAAGAACTCATTTGACCCAAAGGATCCCTATTCTCACTTGATGGATATCAGGAACATACCAGAGGAAGGCAAGAGAGTTCATCAACAATATCTGATCTTTTTGCCATTTTGGTTTTGGATGCATGCATCTATCTTTAGATCCATCAGGTGCTGAGAATCTAAGCCACAGCCTCACACAGGGCCAACAGGCTGATTCAGACATATCCCAATCCTAAGCAATTAAGCATAGAGTCACAGGTGATTCCCATTCATTTCCATTTGAAAACTGTTTTCTTCAGGGTTCACAAAGTGGTGGCTTGAGGCAAAAAACTTCCTGACATTCAACAGAACAATAGGTAAGCAAAAGGAACAAAGAGGGGTTTCTCCACTGAGACTTTCCTGGTCAACAGATATTTGAGATTTCTGAGATGCTAGCCATTTCTTTCAGCTATCCAGTACATAGCCATGTCACAGATTTTGGAGGTACAAATCTTGGACACAAAACCACGATACTATTCTGGAGAGTGGCCAGAATTGAGAAAGGAAACAGGAAATTAGGAAGCTTGTAGGTGTTGCCCATCCATAAGGCAAGCCAGAGTCCACTCATGAATTGGGCAGGATGAATGCTGGGAAGCTTTCTACTAGACAGGACACATCCATTGATGCATTGTCTTTTCTAATGTCTACAACAATGGACTCAGTGGGATACACACACATAGAAACACTCGCCTTGTCAAAGGACTTAATAGAAATATTCCACTCCATACCAAACAAACCGCCTTTCCTACCTATTCTCAGAACATGAGACAAAACCACAAACTCACACCCACACCCAAAAAGGCACCTCCTTCCCCCTAGTAGGTCTGTGACTCCCTGGAGTGTCGTCTGACTGGTGGGCCATTCTATGTTCTTCCAAAATGACCTCTCCTGTCTCAGATCATGTCTGCTTGGCCAACTCTGTGAAGTTCTCAAGAGCCAGCGGTGAGACACTACCTGCTTTCTCAGGAAAAGCCCCTCTTCAGAGGTTTCCTGGCATTTGGCCATCCTCACATCTGTAGGTACCAAGAAAGACTGACTCTGTCCTTGGTAAATCCAAACATGTCAGACCACTGGGACTAGGACAGGGACTGTCTCTTGGTGCCTGGCTTCCTGGATTTCAAGTTCAGAGAGTTCCATCACCAAGGAAGTGAGGTGAGATCACTTCCTTCAGGATATGAATGATGTCACTGCCTTGGCAACCACTTTGTCCTAACAGTTGCTTCCAAAAGTATCATGAGGTGGAGGCTGTCCTGATTTTCATGGGACACTTTCTCTAGTTAGAATGTTATATCAACCATAAGCACCCGGGAACAGCTTCCACACACGACTGGTTTGGTCCATGTTCTATACATTAAGAAGAGAGAGACTGATTCAGACACAACCCTCCATCCTGACCAGGATGATTGCCATGGAAGATGACTTTTGCTTTCTGAGGTACTTCATAGCTGCCTTCATCTTCACCAGGGATCATTTCTGCATGAACATTTGAGTTTCTCAGCAGGTGAAGATCCCCTAGATTCCTGTAGTTTAATACCCACACTGTTATTGCTCTCCTGCAAAGTGAGTGTATGGTTACGGTTAATAATATGTTCGATATGGGTTAGGAATCATTCTGCAGGAAGAATAATGAGATTGGGAACCTGCGATATTTATAAGAATATATACGTGAAATATATGTATGAAAACGGGAATCTAAGAAAGATTTGAAGCCCAGAATGGCATTGGGCCCTTTATTTGGATACATAGTGTTGAATTATGTTCTGTACAGTTGTCTCAGTTAAATCGAAATACAGTGGCATAGGACCTTGTACCTTGGATGATTGAATGTAGAAGAGAACATCCAGTCAAAAAGGGATAGTCAGTAGGATTAGGAAGATAGTCAGTAGGTTTAGGAAGAAGAGTGAGTATATGATTTGGAATAAAAAGCTTCTTTAGCAATAGGGTTTCGTTTAGAGAGTGAATGGAAATGTCAGCACATGTGAAGAGTCAGTCACAATGATGAACTGGGGAAAATATGTAGGAAAGCAGGTGTCAATAGAGACATTACGAAATCAGGCAAAGTATAAAGTGAGTGATAGGATTAGACATTTTCAACAGGGTTGAGTTTGAATACATAATCATAGGAAAAAACAAATATCTCATCACGAATGGGAATGACATTTTAGAGCATTAGGCAACCTGGACATGGATGTTATTAGTTATCCACGTTCACTTTCCTTTTAGGCTTTGGTACAATCATAAGTGTGACATTTTTATGGTTTTTTTTTTTTGTTCAGAATATTAGTGTGATAAAATGTATACGTAGATCAGGTGGCATGAGTATTTCTTTCACCATTTCTGGGAGCAATATTTTGAAGACTTATACATTAGTATTAGGGGTACAAAGAGGTGTACCCTGTGTCTATTAATATAGAGATAATGCATGAATAGACCATACTATGAATAAATAACGTAACTGATTCCACTTTAAATAATGGATTGAATTGATATGTGAAAATATATAAGAAATCTTATATTGATATACAATCATTCATTCCAACCAGTTATATATCTAATGGTAATATTAGGATTATGGTTTATGATGAATGGTGTTTGAGTTTTGCTTTACACGTGATGATGTTAAACAAAAATAATATGTTTGGAAAGAAGTCTCATGAAAAGACCAGTCAAGAAACATGGAGGAATACATGTGTTCTGAATCAGGAAGTGATTGATCGTGAAACAAATGCCTATAAATTTTCTAATTTGTGACTGAAATATATATCCCATCATGTGCATGAACTGAAGACATAGTAACGTACAAGTGTTGAATAAAAATGAAAGTCAAAATACACATCATGTCCCCTAGGAATCTACTTGCATTCATTTTAAACTGGCTAAGTAACTGTAGAAATATTAGGGTTTGTATGCACCATTCACTGAATTTAGTTTTCAGTACTAGGAAACAATATGTATTTCAGGTGGATGATTATTTCTGAAATTAATCTTGTTGAAAGTTGATTATAAATCCACAGATATGAATATGAATGTATTTAGGGAGTGCATAATAAGACACATATATTTCATATTTTGAAAAATCTAAAGAGTATATATATATATATATATATATATATATATATATATATATATATATACACACACACACACACACGCAAATGCACAGATATTAAAAAGTAGCAATACAGGAGATCCATTATGAAGGCAGGCATGGAGAATTCAAGTCTCTGATCTCTTCAGCTGTGCGGGCATAGGGAGTCGTAAACTGTCTAAATGCTGTTTGCTCAGAATCACTAGGCAATATTGACCTGTTGTGAATCTGGGGCGAACAGTCTTGGCCGCTCAGAACACACACAAAGCCCGGATTGGCTGCATTCAAGCTTAGATTCATCTGGTTTTTGTGACTCAGCACTAACATTCCCGCTGAAATAATTGGTCGGTCTTTCTGAATTGACAGAGTTAAAAGCCAACTGAGCCTTCATAGGCAGTGGCCACAGGATTGAAATGGGGCTTGGGAGAGATAGTCAGGACCCACCTGTTGCATTGGTCACCCAGCAAAGGGAACGAACGGTCACCATTTTAATGGGATACCACCATGGCAGCGAACTGACGTCACAGTCGGAGGAGATAACTTCATTGAAACCAGTGCGACAAGTGTGTTATCCCTTTGCCATCTCTCTCAACACTGCAGGGAAACCTCAAGGGCCCTTCCCACCTCTGCCGTAATGGCCCCTCCCAGCTCTCCAAGGAGCGCGATACCCAGACCTAGGGAATCAGGATTGGCTCGGGACTCGAGGCGTGTAATTGCCGGCTACCGCTCCCACCAGTGCTGACAATTGAGGTCTCTTACACCACCTACCGGGGCCATGGCTCCCGAAGGGCAAGCAAATTCGCTGGGGTTTCTCAGCCCCAAGCTCTACAAACTTAGGGTCTGAGGGAGGCAATCAATGAGAGTGTGCCCAGGCGTTCATGGAAACAGGGCTACCAGGAGCAGAGGCCTGGCTTGTAACCAGTATTGTGGTGAGCGTCACAGGTGAGTGGGGCCTGGCTTGAGGAAGCACAAGAGAAGGCCCTAGGCACTCAGGGTTGGAGACCCGCCCAATCTGGGAGGAAGAGCTGCTGCACAGTGATTGGTTCCCACTTATTGAGAGGAGAAGCTTGGCCCAGTGCGCACAGCTCCACCTACTGGAAGAGAAGTTAATTGAACTCTAGGACTGCATGTATTATTACTATTTTTTTATTTGTATTTTTTTCTTTTTCTTTCATTTTCATTTTTGTTGTTGTTGTTCATTAACTTTTTAAAATGTTTTTATTTTTTTAATTTCTTTTATTTTATTATTATTATTATTAATATTATTATTTTAAATTTTAATTTTCAATTTTTTAATCATCATTATTACTTAAAATTTTCTTTCTTTATTTTCTATTTTTTTTGTCTTTTCATTTCATTTCAATTTTTTTATTCCCCCTTACTTGAATTCTACCTGCCTACTCTCATTCTCTTTAGTGACTTCTCCCTTCCCTTCTAATATCTTTCCTCTCAAGCATCAAATATATTTATAAGAGTAAGCAGTAACTCAGTAGTCAAACAGAACGAGAAGTAACATGAGAAGCATAAAAAAGCAAGGAAGAAAAGGAGTACGAACAATGAAGGACAGCCTAAATATTCAAGAGCACCTAGAGTCATCAGAAAAATGGTCATATAAAGAACTCAAGGAATACCTTAGACAGATGGAATGGAACCTTAAAGAGGATACGAGACAGCAAAAACAAACAGTGATAGAACGCATTGAAAATAAATTACATAAACAGATAAAATAAGAAATTAAGCATCTTTATCAGGAGATAGAGATTATTAGAAAAATCAAACAATAATTCTAGAAATCAAGGAAATGATAAACCAAATTAAAAATTCAATTGAGAGTATCACTAACAGTGTAGAGCAAGTAGAAGACAGAATGAAGACAAAATATATCATCTTGAAAAAGTCTAGCCAACAAAGAAATGCTGTAAAAAATTATGAGAAAACATTCAAGAGATATGGGATAACATAAAAAAAAACTAATGAGTCATATAAATAGAGGAAGGTACAGAGATTCAAACCAAGGGAATGAGAAACCTGCTGAATGAAATAATTACAGAAAACTTTCCAGAAATAAAAATGGAAAGGGATAAACAAATTGTAGATACTTACAGGACATCGAGCACACAAAATCACAGTAGACCAATGCCAAGACACATTGTTATGAAGATATCCAATATACAGAACAAAGAGAAAATATTAAAAGCTACCAGAGAAAGGAGGCAGATTACAATCATTACAATCAGGGGTAAACCAAAAAGGTTAACAATGGATTTTTCATCATAGATGCTGGAAGTGAGAAGATCCTGGAACAACGTACTTCAAACACTGAAAGACAATGGATGCCAACCAAGAATTATGTATCCAGCAAAATTAAGCTTAAGGTAAGACAACGAGATAAAAATATTTCATGATAAACAAAACCTAAAAGAATTTGCAGCCAGATAACCAGCATTGCAAAGCATCTTGAGCAAAACACTACACGAGGAAGAAATGAAAATCAACAACGAAAACCATGAGTGAGAAGTGCCTCAGTAATGACAGAGGGCGGGGGAAAAGCTAATCATGGAGAAACAAACTAATTTAAAAAAAAGATATAAGCAAACATGGGTGGCAGTACAAACCATATATCAATAGTAACTCTAAAAGTAAATGGCTTAAACTCTCGAATAAAGTGACATAGGCTTGTAACTTGAAATAAAAAAAAAAATCCAACAATATATTGCCTCCAGGGGACACATCTGAATGGAAAAGACATACACAGGCTGAAGGTGAAAGATTTATACCATGCACACGGTCCTCGTAAGCAAGCAGGGGTGGCCATCCTCCTATCGAATAAAATCGACCTCAAGACTAATTTAATCAAAAGGGATAAAGAAGGACATTATATACTGCTAAAATGAACCATTCACCGACAAGACATAACAATTATCAATATTCACGCAGCAAATAATGGTGCTGCGATGTTCATAAAACAAATTCTCCTCAAGTTAAAGAATCAAATAGACCACAATACAATAATTATGGGTGACTTCAACTCACCTCTCTCACCATTGGACAGATCCTCCAAACAAAAGTTGAAAAAAGAAACTATAGAACTCAATCTCGCAATCAATACCCTAGACTTAACTGACATATATAGAATATATCAACCATCATCAAGTGGATATACTTTTTTCTCAGCAGCACATGGATCCTTCTCAAAAATAGACCATATGGTATGCCATAGGGCAACCCTCAGTAAATATAAAGGGGTGGAGATAATACCATGAATTTTTTGTGATCATAATGGAATGAAACTGGAAACCAATGATAAAAGAAGGAAGAAAAAATCATACATCACATCCAAAATGAAGAATATGTTACTGAATGATCAATGGGTTACAGAAGACATAAAGGAGGAAATCAAAAAATTCTTAGAGATAAATGAAAATACAGACACAACATATCAGATTTTATGGGGTACAATGAAAAGAAGTTTTAAGGGGTAAATTCATCACCTAGAGGTTATTCCTCAAAATAGAAAAGAAAAACAAATAAATGAGCTCACACTTCATCTCAAAGCCTTAGAAAAGGAAGAGCAAAACAACAGCAAATGTAGCAGAAGGCAAGAAATAATTAAAATCATAGCGAAATTGAAACAAAAGAAACTATTGAAAAAATTAACAAAACTAAAAGGTGGTTCTTCAAAAAGATAAGATAGACAGACCCTTAGCCATGCTAACGAAGAGAAGAAGAGAGAGAAATCAAATTACTAACATACGGGATGAAAAAGGCAATATTACAACAGATGCTACATAAATACAGAAGAAAATTAGAAATTATTTTGAAAACCTGTATTCCAATAAAATAGAAAATAGTGAAGACATCGATAAATTTCTTAAGTCATATTATTTGCCCAGACTGAGTCAGGAGGAAACACACAATTTAAACAGACCAATATCAATGGATGAAGTAGAAGAAGCAATCAAAAGACTACCAACCAAGAAAAGTCCAGGACCGGATGGGTATACAGCAGAGTTTTACAAAACCTTTAAAGAAGAATTAATACCAATACTTCTCAAGTTATTCAGGAAATAGAAAAACTGGGAGCTCTGCCGAATTCATTCTATGAGGCCAACATCACCCTGATTCTGAAAGCAGACAAAGACACCTCAAAGAAAGAAAACTACAGACCAATATCTCTGATGAACCTAGATGCAAAAATCCTCATTAAATTCTGGCGAATTGGATAGAAAGGCACATCAAAAAAATCGTGCACCATGATCAACTTGGATTCATCCCTGAGATGCAAGGAGGGTTCAATATATGGAAATCAATAAATGTTATTCACAACATCAATAGACTTAAAGATAAGAACCATATGATCATCTCGATAGACGCAGAAAAACCATTCAACAAAGTAGAGCATTTCTTTGTGTTCAAAACATTTTAAAAACTAGGGATAACAGGAACTTACCTCGACATTGTAAAAGCTATCTATGTTAATCCTCAGGCTAGCATCATTCTGAATGGAGAAAAATTGAAGGCATTCCCTCTAAAATCTGGAACAAGACAGGGATGTCCTCTATCACCACTTCTATTTAATATAGTTCTCGAAAAACTGGCCAGAGCAATTAGAGAAATGAAAGACATTAAAGGCATAAAAATAGGAAAAGGAGAACTTAAATTATCACTATTTGTAGATGACATGATTCTATACATAGAAGACCCAAAAGGGTCTACAGAAAAAACTACTAGAACTAATAAATGAATGCAGCAATGTGGCAGGATACAAAATCAACATGAATAAATCAAAGGCATTTCTGTATATCAGCGACAAAACTTCTGAAACAAAAATGAGTCAAAACACTGCATTCCCAATTTCCTCAAATAATTAAATACTTGAGAATAAACCTAACAAAAGAGGTGAAAGATTTATATAATGCAAACTACAGAACCCTAAAAAGAGAAATAGAATAAGATCTTAGAAGATGGAAAAATATACCGTGTTCATGGATAGGCAGAACTAACATCATTAAAATGGTGATATTACCAAAAGTTCTCTATAGGTTTAATGCAATGCCAATCAAAATCCCATAGAAACTTTTTGTAGAAATAGATAAAGCAATCATAAAATTCAAATGGAAAAATAAAAGACCCAGAATAGCAAAAGCAATTCTAAGCAGGAAGTGTGAATCAGGCAGTATAGCGATACCAGATTTCAAACTATATTACAGAGCAATCATAATAAAAACAGCATGGTACTGGTACCAAAACAGGCGGGTGGACCAATGGTACAGAATGGAGGACACAGAAACTAATCCAAAAAGCTACAACTATCTTATATTTGATAAAGGAGCTAATGGCCTGCAATGGAGGAAGGATAGCATCTTCATCAAATGGTGTTGGGTAAACTGGAAATCCATATGCAACAAAATGAAACTGAATCCCCTCCTCTCGCCATGCACCAAAGTTAACTCAATGTGGATCAAGGAGCTAGATTCAAATCAGAGTCTCTGTGTCTGATAGAATAAAAAGTTGGCTCCGATCTACATATTGTGTGGTCAGGCTCCAAATTCCTTAATAGGACACCCAAAGAACAAGAGTTAATAATAAGAATCAACAAATGGGACTTACTTAAACTGAATTATTTTTTCTCAGAAAGAGAAACGATAAGAGAGGTAAATATGGAGCTTACATCATGGGAACAAATTTTTAGTCCTCACCCTTCACATGGAGCCCTAATATCCAGAGTATACAAAGTATACAAAGAACTTAGAAAATTAGTCAATAAGATAACCAAAAACCCAATGGGCCAAGGACCTGAACAGAATCTTCTCAGAGGAGGACATAGAATCAATTAACAAGTACATGAAAAAAATGCTCTCCATTTCTAGCAGTAAGAGAAATGCAAATAAAAACCACCCTAAAATACCATCTCAATCCAGTGAGATTGGCAGCCATTATGAAGTCAAACAACAACAAGTGCTGGCGAGGATGTGGGGAAAAGGGTACTCTTGTACATTGCTGGTGGGACTGAAACTGGTGCGGCCAATTTGGAAAGCAGTATGGAGATTCCTGGGAAAGCTGGGAATGGAAGCACCATTTGACCAAGCTATTGCCCTTCTCGGACTATTCCCTGAAGACCTTAAAAGAGCGTACTACAGGGATACTGCCACATGGATTTTCATAGCAGCACAATTCACAATTGCTACACTGTGGAACCAACCCAGATGCCCTTCAATAGATGAATGGATAAAAAAATGTGACTTTTATATACTATCGAGAATTACGCAGCACTAAAAAATGACAAAATCATGGAATTTGCAGGGAAATGCATGGCACTGAGCAGATTATGCTTAGTGAATCTAGCCAATCCCTAAAAAACAATTACCAAATGTCTTCTTTGATATATTGAGAGCAACTAAGAACAGAGCAGGGAGGAAGAGCATGAAGAAAAGATTAACATTAAGCAGAAACATGACGTGGGAGGGAAAGGGAGAGAAGAGGGAAATTGCATGGTAATGGAGAGAGACACTTATTGTTACACAAAATTACATATAAGAGGTTGTGGGAAAATAAACAAGGAGAGAAATGAATTACAGTAGGTATGGTAGAGAGAGAAGATGGGAAGAGAGGGGAGTGGGGATAGTAGAGTATAGGAAAGGTAGCAGAATACAACAGTAACTAATAGGGCATTATGTAAAAATATGGATGTGTAACTAATGTGATTCTGCAATCTGTATTTTGAGTAAAAATGGGAGTTCATAACCCACTTGAATCTAATGTATGAAATATGATATTCAAGAGCTTTGTAATGTTTTGAGCAACCAATAAAAGAAAAAAAAAGTAGCAACATATATGCCAATAGAAATTCATCATGAAATGTATATAATCCACAGATCGAAAAATGTTCATTTTACTGAACATGGATTCATGTATAATGTTTTTCAACTAGGAAGCTCACCCATAGGTTGAATTTTCAGTTCCAACAGCGTTTAGGAGGAGTGAACTCTTCTCTCAATTTGCATCTGCCAATTCAGCCACCTCAAAAGTGTATACGAGTGATATCAGGTAGAATTCTATATGTGCATATAAAAATACATGTGCTGAATAGGCTACAGAGAAAGGGAGACAGGGATTCACATATTTGCTAATTTTAAAAACACATTTAGAACTATTTCAACAAAAAAATTGACTAGACTTATAACTCCTACATTATATAATGCAAAAGGCAATTCCAACTATACACAATGCGTCCTCTGAACTGCTTGTGTTTCTTCTCTTTTTGGCTTATTTTTCACCATCATATTAGGATTATTAGTCAGAGACTAGTAGGGTATGGGTTAGTGTCAGGGATTCAGTATTTCAAATGGAAAATTGAAAAATGAATCCAATGTGTATGTAAATATGTGCTACACAAAAATCTTCCCACTCACATCCAGAACAATGCCTTGACATTACCTACGCCCCAAGTAAAACACAATTAGAGTAGAAAAGTGTGAAAATCTATGAATACATATATGGAATGGAATATGCTCGGGAGTTCACAACCTTGGAGGTGGTAGAGGAGTTTCCAAAAGTAAAGGACAGGGTAAACACTCCACAAAAAGGAGCTCTGCTGGCCTAAGAATTCTTGGGAAACGGCTTCTGAGGTTGGGCACTTGAAATATATGTTGTTGTCATGAGCTTTAGCTTCCTTTGTAGTGGGACCATCATAGCTGGGTCTGCATCTATGTAACCGAAAGACATGGTTTCTTATATTCCAATGAACATGAGGCAGCAGTGCTCAATTCTCTCTTTGTAGCTAAACTGTGTCCATTGGAAGCTAAGTGTCTCCCAGTGGGGACTGTGAAGACATTTGGTCATCCTCCACTTTTCGTGGTATTTCTTGCTGCTGCACTGGGAATTTGGTATTTGCTTCACAAAACATAAAAAGTTCATCTGAGATACAGTGCTGGAGGGAGTTCTGTCACGTGTGGTGGGTCAGGGTCTGCAGGAGAATGCACCAACCAGGCTTGTATCCCACATAGCTTGCCCCAATAACCATAGCAACCTGATTCTGAATATTGCCCTGAAAACTCTCCATTTAACAAGATGCCTTTACATATAAGGGTCTGATGTCTGCACTATATCAGTCACAAAAAATTTGGAAGCCAATGGCAGATTCACATGGACCCACCATGATGTTTTATCACACACCTGCCCACCACTGCTATAGGCCCCCTACTCAGCAGGCTCCAAATTACTCGCTTCTCTTGTTCTACACCATTTTCATGAAACCCAGTCAAAAACAAGGCACTGTCTGGTATACACATGATCAGCAACAGGACATCAAAAGTTTCTGCAGTGCCACCTGGTCATGGGAATTTCAAAAATTTCATGGTATTTATCTAGAAATTTTTCAAGGATGAAGTTAGAGGCACTGTGGGTTTCAATTCATTCAGGAACCATTAATTGTTGAGAAAGTTCATTACAATGAACGCTCTGGAGAACTCTCACAGTCAATGCTTCTCAAACAGTTGCCAAAAGGTCTCCTAAAGCCAGGCCAACTGACTTCTACAATGTGAGGTCCATGTGTGTTTTGACTCTCAAATATGGGTGCTAAGTCTTTCAGAATAAAATCATGTGATATCCTGGCTGAGATTCTCAGGCCTCTGTGGAAACCACCCTGGGCCTAGATCTCAGGTTCCAAGAGTGAGTCTCATGCGTGGCCTCCTAAAATCCCAACACAATTCATGGCAATACTTCTCTGAGGTCAGTTTCAGAACTCAGTCTCTAAGGGGAATCACACCAGAGTTCAAGCCCAGGTGGACCCAGTCATCCCTTCCATCCGCCAAAAAATGACCACAATTAAAATCAAAACACTACCACAGGGCCATCATCTTCTTCCATGTAGACACTCATCATAACCTCCAGCTGGAGGTTTCTATGAGCCCAAATAAGCTCACTTGCCCCTCATTTGCCTAAAATCATGATGGCCTGGACACTCTTCCTGTGAACCAGGAATGATCAAATATTCCTGCTGTTAAAGTGTTCCACTTCTCCAATTTGAGGCCTACTGGCTGTAGGGTATAGATTCTTTATGTGATTTGGAGTCATGAGAAAACCCAAGCAAATATGGGCTAGCCTCTGCAGGGATTTCAAGAACTCATTTGACCCAAAGGATCCCTATTCTCACTTTATGGAGGTCAGGAACCTAAAACAAGAAGGCAAAAATATTCATCAACAATGACTGCTCTTTTGGCCATTTTAGTTTTGGAAGCACATGGGATCTTTCTTTAGATCCATCAGGTGCTGAGAATCAAAGCCACAACCTCATACAAGGACAAGAGGCTGATTCAGACACATTTCATTCCAAATCAATTAAGCAAAGAGCCACAGGTGATGTCCATACATTTCCATATGAAAACAGTTTTCTTCAGGCTACACAAAGGGGTGGTCTGAGGCAAAGACCTTCCTGACATTCAGGGTAATAGAAATAGAAGTAAGCAAATGGCCCAAAGAAGGGTTTCTCCACTGAGACTTTACTGGTCACACTGAAATCTGAGTTTTCTTAGATGCTCCCATTCCCTTCAGCAATCCAGTACATGGCCATGTCACAGAATCTTTTGGTGTTACATATTTGGGAAACAAAACCATGAGCCTATTCTGGAGAGTGGCCAGAATTCACGAAGAAAACAGGAACTTTAGAAGATAGTAGATGTTGCCCATCCATAAGGCAAGCTGCAGTCCATTCATTAATTGGGCAGTATGAATGCGGGGAAGCTTTCAACTAGAGACAACACATCCATTGATGTATTCTCTTTTCTAATGTCTACAACCACGGATACAGTGGGATACACAGACCTAGAAACACTCACCATGTCAAACGACTTACTAGAAACAGTCCACTCCAAACCAAACAAACCACTTTTCCTACCTATTCTCAGAACATGAGAAAAAACCACAAACTCACACCTACAACGGCAAAGGCACTTACTTCCCCCAAATAGGTCTGTGACTATCCGGAGTGTCTTCTGACTGGTGGGCCATATTATGTTCCCCCAAAATGGCCTGTCCTGTTTCAGATCTGGTCTCCTTGTCCAACTCTGTGAAGTTGTCAGGAGTCAAAGGTGAGCCACTACCTGCTTTCTCAGGAAAGGCCCCTCATCAGAGCTCTGCTGGCATTTTTCCATCCTCACATCAGTAGTACCAAGAAAGACTGACTATGTCTTTGGGAAAAGCAAACAAGTTAGCCCACTGGAACTGGGAGTGGGACTGGCTCTGGGTGCCATCCTTCCTGGATCCCAGGTTCAGAGAATTCCATCACCAAGGAAGTGAAGTGAGGTCACTTCTTTCAGGAACTGAATATGGTCACTACCTTGGTAACCACTTTGTGCTAACAGTTGCATCCAGGGTTCCCATGAGATGGAGGCTGCCCCAACATCCTGTGACACATTCAGAAGTTAGAATGGTATATCAACCATAGGCACCAGGGAACAGCTCTCCACAGAGGCCTGGTTCAGTCCATCTTCTCTTCATTAAGAAGAGAGAGGCTGATTCAGACTATCAATTAATCCTGACCAGGTTGTTTGCCATGGAAGATGACTATTGCTCTCTCAGGTCCTACATAGCTGCCTATATCTTCTGCAAGGATCATTTCTCCATGGATCTTTGATGTTCTCAGCAGGTGGAAGATCATCTACATTCCTATATTGTAAGACCCACACTGTCCCTGCTCTTAAGTAAGTTATACTGAGGGAACAGTGTATGGTTAGGGTTAATAACATGTTCAATTTGGGTTACAAATCATTCTGCGGGATGAATAATGGTATTGGCAAAATGCGATATTTACAAGAGTATATATGTGAAACATAAGTATGAAAGCAGAAATCTAGGTAAGATTTGAAGCCCAGAAGGGCATTGGGGACTTGAGTGGGATACTTAGCTTTGAGTAATGTGCAGCACAGATGTCTCAGATAAATCAATATACACTGGCATCGTACCTTGTACCTTGGATATTGAATGTTGAAGAGAACATCCAGTCAAAAACTGATAGTCGGTAGGATTAGGAAGGTAGTTGGTAGGTTTAGAAAGAAGAATGAGTATAGGATTTGGACCAAAAGTTCTTTCGCAATAAGATTTCGGGTAGAGAGTGTATGTAAATGTAAGCACATGTTGAAGAGTCAGTCACAATGATGAACTGGGGAAAAATATAGGAAAGCAGATATCAATAGAGACATTAGGAAATCAAGCAAAGTATAAATTGTGTGATAGGGTTAGACATTTTCAACAGGTTTGAAGTTGAATATATAATCTTAAGAAGAAACAAATATGTAGTCAAAAATAGAATTGATATTTGAGAGCATTAGGCAACCTGGACATGGATGTTTTTAGTAATCCATGCTCACTTTCCATTTACGCTTTGGTACAATTTTAAGTGTGACCTTTGCTTTTTGTGTCCAGAATATTTCTGTAATAAAATGTGTATGTAGATCAGGTGAAAAGAGTATTTCTTCCACCAATTCTGCGAGCAATATTTTGAAGACTTACAAATTAGTATGGGGGTACAAATAGGTGTACCCTGTTTCAATGAATATAGACATAATGCATGAATAGACCATACTGTGAATAAATAATATAACTGGATCCACTTTAAATAATGGATTGAATAAATATCTTAAAATTTATAAGAAATTTTATATTGATATGCAATCATTCATTCCAACCAGTTATATATCTAACGATAATCTTAGGATTATGGTTTATCATGAAGGGTGTGTGAGTTTTGGTTCAAAATTGATTATGGAAATCGAAAATAATATATTTGGAAAAAAGACTCATGAATAGACCAGTCAAGAAACATAGAGGAATACATGTGTTCTGGAGCAGGAAGTGATTGAAAGTGAAACAAATGCCTATAAATTTGCTAACTAGTGAATAAAATATAAATACTGAGATTTGCATTAACTGAAGAAATAGTAATGTACCAGTGTGGAATAAAAATTAATGTCAAAATACACATCATGTCCCATAGGAACCTACATGCATTGATGTTAAACTGGGTCAGTTAAAGTAGACATATTAGGATTTGTATGCACTTTTACTGAAGTTAGTTTTCATTACTAGGAAACAAATATGTATTTCGGGTGGATGAATATTTCTAAGAATAATCTTGTGAAAAGTTGATTATTAATCCACATACATGAACATGAATGAATTTAGGGAGTGTATATAAGACACATATATTTCATATTTTTAAAAATATGGAGAGTATATATATATATATATATATATATATATATATATATATATACATATATATATACACACACACACACACACACACACAAACACAGACATTAAAAAGTAGCAATATATATGCCAATCGAAATTCATCATGAAATATATATCATAAAGATGCAAAAACATTCATTTTAGTGAACATGGGTTTATGTATAATGTTGTTCCACTGGGAAGCTCACCCATAGGTTGAATTTTCAGTTCCAACACCGTTTAGGAGGAGTGATCACTTCTCACACTTTGTATCTGCTAAGTCATATACCTCACAAGGATGTACGTGTGATACCTTGTAGGATTCTATTGGTGCATATAAAAATACATGTGCTGAATAAGCTCCAGAGAATGGGAGACAGTAATTCACATATTTGTTAACTTTAAAAACACATGGAGAACTATTTCAATTAAATATTGAATAGATTTATAACACCTACCCTTTATCATGCAAAAGGCAAGTCCAACTCTGAACTGCAAGTATTTATGTACTGTTTGGGTTATTTTCTTCCATCATATTTGGATTAGTAGTCAGAGTCTAGTAGAATATGGGTTAGTGTCAGGGATTCAGAATTTCAAATGGAAAATAGAAAAATTAATCTTCTGACTCTCATCCAGAACAATGCCTTGTCATTACTTTCGCCCCAAGGGAGACACAATTAGAGTAGAAGAGTTACAAAATCTGTGATTACATTTCTGGAATAGAAAATGCTCAGGAGTGCACAAACTTGGAGGTGGAATAGGAGTTTCCAAAAGTAAGGACAGGGTACACACTCCACAAACATGAAGCTCTGCTTGCCTAAAACTTTTTGAGAAACTGCCAGTGAAATTGGGCACTGAAATATAGGTTGTTGTCAGGAGTTAAGCTTCCTTTGTAGTGAGACCCTCAAAGCTGTGTCTGCATCTATGAGACCTGGAGGACAACATTTCTTATTTTCCAATGAACACGAGGCAGCAGTGCTGAATTCTCTCTTTGTAGGTAAACTGTGGGCACTGGGGGCTTATTGTCTCCCCGTGTGGACTGTGAAACCATTTGGTCATCCTCCACTTTTCGTGGTGTTTCTTGCTGCTGCACTTGGAGTTTGGTTCATGCTTCACGAAATACAAGGAGTTCAACTGGGAAACAGTGCTTGAGGTAGTTCTGTCACGTGTGGTGGGTCAGGGTCTGCAAGAAAATTCACCAACCAGGCTTCTATCACTCAAAGATTGCCCGCTTGTCCATAGCAACCTGATTCTGAACATTGCCCTGAAACTACGCCATATAACAAGATGCTTTTACATATAAGGGTCTGATGTCTGCACTCTGTCAGTTACAAGCCATTTGGAAGCCAATGACAGATACAAATGGCCCCACCATGATGTTTTATCACACACCTCTCCACCACTGCTCTAGGCCCACTACTCAGCAGGCTCCAAAATACTGGCTTCTCTGTTCTAAACAAATTTCATGAAACCCTGTCAATCAAGGCACTGTCTGGTACACTCATGGTAAGCAACAGGACATCGAAAGTTTCTGCAGTTCCACCTGGTCATGGAAATTTCAAAAATTTTGTGTTATTTATCTAGCCATTTTTCAAGGATGACGTTGGATGCACTGTGGATTTCAATTATTCAGGAACCATTAAATGTTGAGAAAGTTCATTTCAAAGAAAATTCTAGAGAACTCTCACAGGCAAGGCTTTCCAAAGAGTGGACAAAGGTCACTTGAAGCCAGGACCATTGAGGTCTACAATGTGAGGTCCTATGTCTTTTGACTCTCAACTATGGCTGCCAAGTCTTTCAGAATAAAATCATGTGATATCCAGGCTGAGATTCCCAGTTCTTTGTGGAAAGCCACCCTGGTTCTAGATCTCAGGTTCCAAGGGCGACTCTCATGCGTGGCCTCCTAAAATCCCAACACAATTCATGGCAATACTTCTCTGAGATCAGTTTCAAAACTCAGTCTCTACGTGGAAACACACCAGAGTTCAAGACCAGTTGACCCAGTCATCTCTTCCAACCGCCACACCAGTGACCAGAATTGAAACCAAAACACTCCCACATGGCCCTCATTTTCTTCCATATAGTCACTCATCATAACCTTGGCTGGAAGTTTTTATGAGGCACACAGCCCAAGACAATGTCAAAATAAGCTCCCTTGCCCTTCATTTGTCTAAAGTCAGTGTTTCCTGGACAACGTTCCTGTGAACCAGGACTGATCAAAGAGGCATGCCATTAATACTGTTCCGCTTTTCCAATTTGAGGCATACTGACTGTCGGGTATAGTTTCTTTATGTGATTTGCAGTCATAAGAAAACCCAAGCACCTATGGGCTAGCCTCTGCAGGGCTTGAAGAACTCAGTTGACCCAAAGATCCCTGTTATCACTTGATGGAGATCAGGAACCTTACAGAGGAAGGCAAGAGACTTCATCACAATGACTTCTCTTTTGGCCATTTTGGATTTGGATGCACACATGGGATCTTTCTTTAGATCCATCAGGTGCTGAGAATCTAAGCGATAATCTCAAACTGCACTGAGAGGCTGATTCAGACATATCCCTTTGCAAAGCAATTAAGCCAGGAGCCACAGGTGATGCCCATTTATTTCCATTTGAAAACTGTTTTTTTCAATCATTGGAAATGTGGGGCCTTAGGCAAAGACCTTCCTTACATTCAGGGCAACAGAACAATAGGTAAGCAAAATCCAAAAGCAGATTTTCTCCACTGAGACTTTCCTGGTCACACTGATATCTGAGTTTTCTGAGATATTCACCATTCTCTTCAGCTATCCAGTACATGGCCATGTCCCAGATTGTGGAGGAGATACATATCTTGAACACAAAACCATGAGCCTATGGGAGAGTGGCCAGAATTCAGGAAGAAATCACGAATGTAGGAAGGTAGTAGGTGTTGCCCATCCATAAGGTAACATGCAGTCCATTCATAAATTGGACAGGATGAATTCTGCGAAGATTTCTACTAGACAGGACACATCTATTGATGCATTCTCTTTTCTATTGTCTACAACCACGGACACAGTGGGATATCCAGACATAGAAACACTCGCCTTCTCAAAGGACTTACTAGAAACAGTCCACTCCAAACCAAACAAACCGACTTTCCTACATATTCTCAAAACATGAGACAAAATCAAAAACACACACACACACACACCCACAAAGGCACCTTCTTTCCCCAAATAGGTCTGTGATTATCCAGAGCGTCCTCTGACTTGTGGGCCATACTATGTTCCCCTGAAACGGGCTGTGCTATGTCAGATCTGGTCTCCTTGGCCAAAACTGTGATGTTATCAGGAGCCAGCGGTGAGCCACTGCCTGTTTTCTCAGGTGAAGCCCCTCTTCAGAGCTTTCCTGGCATTTGTCCATCTTCAATTTAGTTGCCAAGAAAGACTGACTCTGTCCTTCTTAAATCCAAACATCTGAGACCACTGGGACTTGGACTGGGATTCTCAGGGTGCCTGGCTTCCTGGATCCCATGTTCAGAGTGTTCCATCAACAAGAAAGTGACATAGGTCACTTCGTCTAGAACTGAATGAGGTCACTGCCTTGGCAACCACTTTGTCTTAACAGTTGCTTCCAAGGGTCCCTGAGATGGATCCTGCCCCGACTTCCTATGACACTTTCACAAGCTAGAATGGAATATCAACCACAGGCACCCGGGAACAGCTCTCCACACAAGCCTGGTTTGGTCTATCTTCTCTACATTAAGAAGAGAGAGACTGCTTCAGACACATCCCTTCATCCTGACCTGTTTTTTTTTTTTTGTCATGAAAGATGACTTTCCCACTCTCAGGTCCTTCATAGCTGCCTACATCTTCTTTAGGGATCATTTCTGCATGGACCTTTGAGGTTCTCTGCAGGTTGAAGATCTCCTACATTCCTGTATTGTAAGACCAACTCTGTCCCTGCTATTCTGTAAAGTTAGATTGAGGGAACAGTGTATGGTTACGGTTAATAACATGTTTGATTTGGGTTAGGATCATTCTGCTGGATGAATAATGGTATTGGGAACCTGCGATATATATAAGATTATATAGGTGAAATATATGAATGAAAACAGAAATCTCGGTAACATTTGAAGCCCAGAAGGGCATTAGGTCCTTGATTGGAATACTTAGCATTTAATTATGTTCTGCACAGATGTCTCAGATAAATCTATACACAATGGCATAGGACCTGATACCTTGGATGATTGAATGTTGAGGAGAACAACCATTCAAAGAGGGAGAGTCGGTAGGATTAGGAAGATAGTTGGTAGGATTATAAAAAAGTGTGAGTATAGCATTTGGACAAATAGTTCTTTAGCTATAGGTTTTCAGGTAGACAGAAAATGTAAATGTCAGCACATGTGAAGAGTCAGTCACAGTGATGAAATGGGGAAAATATGTAGGAATGCAGATATCAATAGCGACATTAGGAAATCAGGCAAAGTATAAAGTGAGTGATAGCAATAGACACTTTCAACAGGCTTGAGATTGAATATATAATCTTAGAAAGTAACAAATATGTAGTCACCAATAGGATTGACATTTGAGAGCATTAGGCAACGTGGACATGGGTGGTTTTCATAACCCATACTCACATTCCATTTAGGCTTTGGTACATTTGTAAGTGTGACTTTGCATTTTGTGGCCAGAATATTACTGTGATGAAACGTATATGTAGATCAGGTGACATGAGTCTTTCTTGCACCATTTCTTGGAGCAATATTTTGAAGGGGTATAAATTAGTATTGGAGGTACATATAGGTGTACCATGTATGTATGAATATAGAGATAATGCATGAATAGACCATACTGCGAATAAATAATATAACTTGTTCCAACTTTAAATAATGGATTGAATTGATATCTGAAAATACACAGGAATCATATATTGATATATATACATTCATTCCAACCAGTAATACATCTAATGGTAATATTACGGTTGTGGTTTATCATAAAGAGTGTGTGAATTTTGCTTCAAAATTGATTATGGAAATAGAAAATAATGTGTTTGGAAAGAAGTCTCATGAAATGACCAGTCAAAAACAAGGAGGAATACATATGTTCTGAAGCAGGAAGTGATTGAATGTGTTACAAATTTCTTTAAATTTGTGAACTTGTGGATGAAATGTATATTCTATGATGTACAAAAACTGCAGAAATAGTAATGTACCAGTGTTTAATAAAAATGAACGTCAAAATACACATCATGTCCCATAGGAATCTACTTGCATTGATGTTAAAGTGGGTCAGCTACTGTAAAAATATAAGGATTTGTTTGCACCATTCACTGAAGTAACTTTTTAGTACTAGAAAACAAATATGTATTTCAGGTGGATGAATATTTTTAAAATAATCTTATGAAAAGTTTAATATAAAACCACATACATGAACAAGAATGAATTTAGGGAGTGTATAATAGGACACATATATTTTATATTTTGAAAAATCTAGAGAGTATATATATATATATATATATATATATATATATATATATATACACACACACACACACACACACACACAAAACACACACAGAGACATTAAAAAGTAGCAATATATATGCCAATTAAAATTCATTGTGAAATATATATCATCCACAGATCCAAAAATATTAATTTTACTGAACATGGATTTATGTATAATGTTCTTGAACTAAGAAGCTCACTCATAGTCTGAATTTTCAGTTCCAAAAGTATTAATGAGGAGTGATCTCTTCTCACACTTTGTATCTGCCAAGTTAGCCACCTCTCAAGAATATACGTGTGATACCAGGTAGGATTCTATATGTGTGTATAAAAATACAAGTGCTGAATAGGCTACAGAAAAATGGAGACAGGAATTCACAGATGTGTTAACTTTAAAAACACATGCAGAACTATTTCAACAAAAAATTGACAAGATTTATAACTCCTACCCTATATCATGCAAAAGGCAAGACCAACTATACACCATGCCTCTTCTGAAGTGCTAGTATTTCTATTCTGTTTCGGTTATTTTTCTCCATCATATTAGAATTAATAGTCAGAGTCTAGTAGGGTATGGGTTAGTGTCAAGGATTCAGTATTTCGAATGAAAAATTGAACAATGAATCCAATGTGTATGTAAATATGTGCTACACAAAATTATTCCCACTCTCAACCAGAACAATGCCTTGACAATCCCTTCACCCCAAGTAAGACACAATTACAGGAGAAGATTTAGAAAATCTGTGAATAAATTTGTGGAATGCAATATGCTCAGGAGCTCACAACCTTGGAAGTGGTAGAGTAGATTCCAAAAGTATGGGACAGGGAAAAACTCCACAAACATGGAGGTCTGCTGGCCTAGAGACTTCTTGAGAAACTGCCTGTGAGGTTGGGCACTTGAAAAATATGTTGTTGTCAAGAGCTTTAGCTTCCTTTCTAGGGAGACCATAAAAGCTTGGTCTGCATCTATGAGACCTGGAGGACATGGTTTCTTATTTCCCAATGTACATGAGGCAGCAGTGCTGAATTCTCTTTTTAGATAAACTGTGGCCACTGGGGGCTAAATGTGTGCCGGTGTGCACTGTGAAGGCATATGGTCATCTTCCATTTTCGTGGTGTTTCTTCCTGCTGCACTGAGAGTTTGGTATTTGCTTCACAAAATACAAGGAGTTCAACTGGGTCACAATGCAAGAGGAAGTTCTGTCATGTATGGTGGGTCAGGTTTTGCAGGAGGATACAAGAAACAGGATCCTATCCCACATATCTTGCCCCCTTGACCATAGCAACCTGATTCTGAACAATGTCCTGAAACCTCTCCATATAACAACTTGCCTTTACATGGAAGGTTCTGCTGGCTGCACCATGTCAGTCACAAGCCATTTGGAAGCCAATGGAAGATCCACATGGCCCCACCACAGATGTTTTATCACATAACTGCCCACCACTGCTCTAACCTACTACTCAACAAAGTCCAACTTACTGGCATCTCTGTTCTACACCATTTACATGAAACCCAGTCAATCAAGGCACTGTCTGGTATATTCATGATCAGCAACAGGACATCAAAAGGTTTTCCAGTGCCACCTGGTGATGGGAAATTCAAAAATTTCATGGTATTTATCTAGCCATTTTTTAAGGATGAAGTTGGAGGCACTGTGAGTTTCAATTTTTTCAATAACCATTAAATGGTTAGGAAGCTCATTTCAATGAAATCTCTGGAGAACACTCACAGGTAAGGCTTCCCAAAGAGTGGCCAAAAGATCATATGATGCTATGCCCATTTAGGTCTACAATGTGAGGTCCATATGAGTTTTGACTCTCAACTATGGGTGCCAAGTCTTTCAGAATAAAATTTGTGGTATCCTGGCTGAGAGGCTCAGTGCTCTGTGGAAAGCCACCCTGGGCCTAGAACTCAGTTTCCAAGGGCGATGCTCATGCCTGGCTTCCAAAAATCTCAACACTATTCATGGCAATACTTCTCTGAGGTCAGTTGAAGAACTCAGACTCTAAGGGAATCACACCAGAGTTCAAGAACATGTGGACCAAGTCATCTCTTCCAACCGCCACCCAAATGACCACAATTTAAACCAAAACACTCCAACGTGGCGCCCATCTTCTTCCATATAGACACTCACAATAAACTCCACTATGGCTGGAGTTTTCCATGAGGGGCATAGCCCAAGACCGTGTCCAAAATAAGCTCTTTTGCACCTAATTTGCCTAAATTCAGGGTGGCCTGGACACCCTTCTTGTGAACCAGAAGAGATTAAATAGGCCTCCCGTTAATACTGCTCCGCTTCTTCAATTTGAGGCCAAATGACTGTGGGGTTTGGATTCTTTATGTGAATTGGAGTCTTGAGAAAAGCCAAGCAACTATGGGCTAGACTCTGCAAGGCTTTGAAGAACTCATTTGACCCAAAGGATCCCTAATCTGACTTTATGGAGGTCAGGAAAGTTACAGAGGAAGGCGAGAGACTTCATCAACAAGGACTGCTCTTTTGGCCATTTTGGTTTTGGATGTACACATGGGATCTTTCTTTAGATCCATCAGGACCTGAGAATCTAAGCCACAGCCTCACACAGGGTAAATAAGCTGATTCAGACACATCCTTTCCAAAGCAATTAAGCAAAGAGCCACAGGTAATGCCCATTCATTTCCATTTGAAAACTGTTTTCTTCAGGCTTCACAAAGTGGTGGACTGAGGAAAAGACCTTCCTGACATTCAGGGCAACAGAAGAGTAGGTAAACAAAAGGCCCCAAGCAGGGTTTCTCCACTAAGACTTTCCTTGTCACACTGATATCTGAGTTTTCTGAGATTCTCACCATTCCCTTCAGCTATACAGGACATGGTCATGTCACAGAGCTTCGAGGTTGTACATATCTTAAACAAAAAACCATGAACCTATTCTGGAGAGTGGCCAGAATTCAGGAATAAAACAGAAACTAAGGAAGATAGCAGGTGTTGCACATCAATAAGGCAAGCTGCAGTCCATTCATAAATAGGGCAGGATGAATGCTGTGAAGCTTTCTACTAGACAGGACATATTAATTGATGCATTCTGTTTTCTAATGTCTACAACCACGGACACAGTGGGATACACAGACATAGAAATTCTCGCCTTGTCAAGCGACTTACTAGAAACAGTTCACTCCAAACAAAACAAACCGCCTTTCATACCTATTCTCAGAACATGAGACAAAACCACAAACCCACACCCACACCACAAAGGCACCTCCTTCCCCCAAGTAGGTCTGTGACTATCTGGAGTGTCCTCTGTCTGGTGGGCCTTATTATGTTCCCTGGAAATAGCCTGTTCTGTCTCAAATCTGGTCTTTTGGCCAACTCTGTGAAGTTGTCAGGAGCCAGCGGTGAGCCACTGCGTGCTTTCTCAGGAAAGGCCCCTCTTCATAGCTTTCCTTGCATTTGGCCATCCTTACATCAGTAGGTCCCAAGAAAGACTGAGTCTGTCCTTGGTAAATCAAAATAAGTTTGACCACTGGGACTGGGACTGGGACTGGCTCTGGGTGCCTGGCTTCCTGGATTCCAAGTTCAGAGAGTTCCATCACCAAGGAAGTTAGGTGAAGTCACTTAATTTTGGAACTGAATGAGGTCACTGTCTTGGCAACAACTTTGTCCTAACAGTTGCTTCCAAGGTTTTCATGAGAGGGAGGCTGCTCCTACTTCCTGTGACACTTTCACACGTCAGAGAGGTATGTCAACCATAGGCATGCAGGAGCAGCTCTCAACACATGCCTGCTTTGGTCCATCTTCTCTACATTAAGAAGAGAGTGGCTGATTCAGACACATCCCTTCATCCTGAGCAGGTTGTTTGCCATGGAAGACTTTTGCTCTCTCAGGTCCTTCATACTTGCCTACATCTTCTCCAGGGATCATTTCTACGTGGACCTTTGAGGTTTTCAGCAGGTGGAAGATCCTCTATTTTCCTGTATTTTAATACCAATTCTGTCCCTGCTCTTCTGTAAAATTAGATTGAGAGAACAGTGTATGGTTAGGATTAATAACAGGTTCAATTTGGTTTAGAAAGAAAACTACACGGTTGAGCAAACAGGGTCCTACAGTTAGCAATAATATGAGGAATTTTAATGGACCGGCCATGGCAGATAAAAGCGCAGTTAATCAGGTCACTATGTGAACCAAGACTCAAACCTCCCTTTTGGGGCCTCTGTCTCTCTTTGACGCTCTTCAAGTCGTTTTCTTAATTTATTCATAGATTCTTTTACAACTCCAGTATTGTCGGCACAAAAACAACATTCTTCCCTCAATGCAAGCAAAAAGGCACCTTTCTCTCATGAAGAGGAGGTCCAACACTCGCCTGCTTTGTAAAACAACTTCAGAAAGAGAGAGGTTAAAATTCCTGTAAAGCTGTGATGTCGGTTTTTAATGTCTTTAAGGTTTGGCCTATTTCTGCTTCTAATTGTGTCTTTGTTGTGTCTCATGGACTAGCCCACCCCTTAAGCAACTATTATTTCTAATAGGATGGCTAAAGTGAGGGATACAGGTTCCCGCTCGAACCGGGTTGTATGCCCCCCTATTTGATCTTTAAATGAACCTACGTCATGATAGAGAACTCTGGAAAACATCTGCATCATTACATAATTAATCACATATATTGACCATTTTATGAAAACATAAATAATGTTAAAGTGCATAGAATTATACTGTTGTAGGGATGGACAAGGAAAGGGACCTAAGATAGCACCAAACACAGGAAAACAGCCTTATTTGGTTGCATCCGGATTTAGAGGGCATTGCTTCTGTTGTAATCAATTAATCCCCTGAACCCCAAGTTTTGGTAGTTTTAGAATTTGTACCCAACATGTAAGGGAAGTGGATCAGAAGTTCACAGTCTGTAGAAATTCACAAAAATCAGTTTTTGTTTCTGTTTTTGTTCCTCTGTTCTGGGCAAGTTAACTTTTCAAGGACACCTTGGAAAGGGAGAGCTTTTTTGTCTCTTTTTTTTCTCCCTGCCAGCTGTCACCATGAAGCCCAGTTGGTAACTTTTTTATCTTAGAAATGTAGTCATCTCTGTGAAGCCCCAGCTCAAGGCCAGAGGCTTTGTTCACATATTTTGTGAAAACCTAGTAAGGCGGTGTCAAGCTTAGGGGTGGTGATTTTTCCAGCCAGTGGCCAAGTAGAACAGGGCAACACGAAAAGTGGAAGTTTATGTACATTGAACTCTTTCAGAGGGACTCTTTTGCTGAAAGACCTAATGTAAGCCTCGGTGAAGACTTCTGGAGAAGGTTATTTAAGACATATCTATGGACCTGGTACAGAGGGGGAAGACTGGGAAGGCGAGGCTGAGAGCAGCTCCGTGGATCTGAGAATGAGGAAGATGAGATGTAAAAGAATAATGGAAAAGGGGTTTGGTATTTTCCTAGAACAAAACTTGAGCAGTAGAACAGGTAGAGCAGAGGTGAAGATGGGAGAGAGTATTCCAAAAACCCCTGAGGGACTTTAAATTTTTAGAAACCTGTTTTCAGTGATGACAAAGCAACTTTAAAGGCCATTTTTATTACATCTTGGAGAGGGGTCTGAGGGCTCTTCTCAGCTGGTTTGAGCTTTGGTTTAGCTTCTTAGAGGACTTGGTGGGACCTAGTGCAGGCACAGACAGAAAAAGAGAGGAGTGAGTGAGTGGAGGGGTACCTCGGTACCTGCTACCTCAGCAAGGGGGCAATGGTCTGAGAACTGGCAGAGGTTTGGGTTTTTGATCTAGTAATTGGAGGTGAGAAATCACGTTGCTGAGGTGGGAGTGACAGCAGAGACTCTAGAGCAGAAGACTGAGGGTGAGGAACTATTGGAGAAGCATAGTACAGGATGTGAGTGAAGGAGGGAAAAGGATTCCACATAGGGGAATTTTCCCCTTTTGAGCACTTGCCGAAGTTAAAAATGTCACGCAGAATTTGAGGATCTAGAGAACCCTCTGGGGGCCATAGCTTTTGGTTGTCTAATTGGTAATATGGCCAATGCTGTGTACTGAATGTGATGAGGAGTTTGGGTTCCACCAGGCAGCCCCGGTATGCTCACATCCCCATGAGTTACACAAGAAGTTGGCTTTTCCCCCACACAGCCATGGCTGTTTGTGGCTTTGATAGTCCGCCGGGCATACATCGTAATCTAGGCTAGCCAACCTGAATCTGGCTCGCGTTTCAGTGCATCCATAATGTTTGTTTCAATTATCTATGGAACGGAAGGGATTTAATGAAACTTTAGTGGGATCCTCTTCATCAGGGTTATCTCAATAGGAAAGACGTATACCAAGCTGAAAAATGTCTGGGTGGAGAGATAGCCACCAGGTCCCTAAGGGGGCTGTATGCGAGATATACCATACTTCTTGTCTAGTAGGATTTGAGATCAGCCTTCACTGCTCAACAGGCTGATGAGGGTTAGGAGTACTGGTGGCCAAGTTGAGAGTCTACAGTCTTGTCCACATAGCGAATACGAAATTTGAAATGGTTACCAGTCTTTTCCAGTTTCCAACCAGAGTCTGGACACAGCGAAGGCTTTAGATGAGAGGCATGGATCCAAAAAGTGATTCTGTCTACATTTACCGCTGTAGGTGTTATAAGTAGCACCTGGTATGTTCCTTTCCAGCGGGGTTCTAGGAATGACACCTGATGTTGTCTTATGTAGACGAAGTCTCTTACTTGATATTGATGTGGAATCCACTCGTCCCCATGTTGGTAGGCAGTGGCCAGCTGTTTCCACAGTTATCACTGAGTTCTTTCAATGGCTTTAAGTCTGTCAAGCAAGGGGTGTGGAAGGGATTGTTAGGCCTTAGAGTTGGGGATTAGGTCCCTTACTGGATGATGGGCATCATAGAGAATTTCATAGGGGGTGAGGTTACACAAAGAAACTGAGGGAGTATTTCTCGCATGAAACAGTGCATAAGGCAGGAGCATAGTCCAATCTTTTATGCCAGTCTCTAAGCTTAATTTTGTTAAGGTCTCTTTAATGGTTCTATTTATTTTTTCTACCTCTCCTGAGCTCTGGGGTATATAAGCATAATGTAACTTACAATTAATCCACACGTGACTTACCTGGGCCATGAACACAAGTCCATTATCAGACCCTATTACCTTAAACAGACCATATCTTGGAAAAATATCTTCCAGGATCTTCTTGAGAACCATTTGGGCCGTTGTTTTTTTTTTTTTTTTTTCTGTGTGTGTGTGTGTGTGTGTGTGTGTGTGTGTAAGGCTTCAATCCATCCTGAAAATGTATCTACAAAGACTAGGAGATATTTAAGTCCATACCTTGCTGGCTTAATTTCAGTAATGTCCACTTCCCAGAATTGTCCTGGTCTGGTTCCTCATAGGTGCTTTCCTCTAAGAAACTTGGAAGGGTAAGCATTAAACAATTGACTGACCCAACAGGCTTTTGTTACCAGTTCAGTTTTTTTCTTTCGCTGTGAGTTGGTTAGTGGAAAACTCTATTCTTAATCCTACAGGAGTGCCTGCAGTTTCTTTGAACCAAGGTGAGTGAGTTGACGTACATTTTTAACTTAGTGTAGGGCTTTCTGTAATTGCAGGCTGAGCTCAGTAAAGTTGAGGCTTTCAGTGTCAGTTTCCTTAGATGTTATCTAAAACTTCCTGTTACTCAGGGGTCCATTGGAATTGGGCATCTCCCTTTAACAGCGGGTATAAAGGAGCAGCTAAGGACGCGAACCCATTTATCCATAACCTGCAAAACCCAGCAATCCCAAGAAACTCTCTTAGTTGTCTGCTGTAAGATGGGGTTGGTATCTGCTCAACGGTTTGTTTTCTGGGCTCAGTGAGCCATCGTTTACCGCCCCTGAGGAAATAGTCATGGAAGATTACTTCTTGCTGGCAAATTGGGCAATTTTGGCAGAAGCTCTATACCCGAGTTGAGCAAGCTCCGATAATAGTGCTTGGGTCCCAGTTCAGTTTTCCTTGGTGTTGGATGCCAATAGCAGGTGATCCACGTATTGAAGCTGGGTGACTTCGGGGTGTGTAGTTCTGAAATTGTTGAGATCTCTGTCGAGGGCTTCATCAAAGAGAGTGGGGGAGTTTTTGAACCCCTCTGGGAGTCTAGTCCAAGTTAGTTGACTATACTTTCCGGTTTCTGGGTCTACCCACCCAAAAGCAAACAGCAACTGACTATCTTTATGCAGAGGCAAGCAAAAGAAAGCTTCTTTTAAGTCCAGAACAGTATACCATTTCTGCTCAGGGTTCAGAGTGCTAAGCAGTTTGAACAGATTAGGTACTGTGGGGTGAATGCCCTGCACTCTGTTGTTGATCTCTCTTTGGTCTTTAACAGGTTGATAGTCCCCGGTTCCTGGCTTTTTCTTCTAATAACAGGGGAGTGTTCCAGGCCAATTGACAGGGCCTTAGGACCCCTAAGGCCAGATATTTCTGAATATAGGGCCTTATCCCATCTTTAGCTTTTTATGCTTAGAAGATATTATTTGACATTGATTGGGGAGGCTGAGGTTTTTAACTCCACTGTTATTGGAGGTTGTTTCACGGCCAGGCCTAACACAGCAGTTTTTGCCCAGGAATCTGGGTTATCTGTTATCCATTTCTGCGGTAGCTTGCCTGTTTGATCAGTCTTGGGGGTTGTGAAGAGTGGATGTTTATCTTCTACTAATATAGTTACAGCCGTGACTATAGGAGTTTTTACTGAAGGATTTAGAAATTTCTTTTGGGGGCTTTCAGGGTTAAAAGTTATTTTGGCCCAGAGCTTGGTGAGCAGATCTCTGCCCATCAATGGGTGCGGGCATTCTGGGATTACTAGGAAGGAGTGATGGATTTTTCCTTTCCCCAGGTCCATGGTCCTCTTAGTAGTCTAAGCCCGATATTTACTGCCATTAGCCCTTTGAACTACAGACCTTTTATTTGATAGACGGCCCAATGGGGCCCTAAGGGCTGAGTATACTGCTCCTGTATTCATTTCAAAGTTTACTGGGGTCCCCTACTCTTCAAAAGTTACCCTGAGCTAGGGGAAGGAATCTGAGCCCCAACTTTCTTAGTCATCCTCCAGAGTCAGAATGGCTGGCTGGCGTGTCTGTCTCTTTTTAGGGCACTCTTTGGCCCAGTGTCCTTTTTTTTTACGGTAGGCACATTGATCTGAGGCCAGGGGTGGCCTCTGGCACGGGCCCAGGTATCCCTTCCTGTCACCTTATGTCTTAATTTCTGGCCTCTTTCTTGTTGTGACCAGGATCTAAGTCAATGCCTTAGTCTTTCTTTTGCTTTTCTCATCATCCCTTTGCTCCCTTTCTTTTTCCCTGTTTCTCTTTTATAGTATATTTTTTTGGCTTCTCTGACTAAATCTCTCTTTTAACTTTTTTTTTTTTAATATCCATGGCAGCTTCCCCAATTAAGGCCATCATGACAGATGCCTTTTGATCTGCTGCCTGAGGATCGAAAGGAGTATATCTCTTATATGCCTCCATAATTCTCTCTAGAAACATAGAGGTAGATTCATCAGGCCTTTTAATAATTTCTCTTACCATGGCCAAATTAGTTGGTCACCTAGTGGCCCCTTGGATACCCGCTATTAGAGCCTGGCAATAATTGGACATATGCACCCTATCTTCAAAGGTGTTGGGGTCTCAGTTGGGTTGGTTTAAGGGGAAGCCGGCTTTGATTATGTTGGGAAGTTGTGTTGGTCGCCCATCAAGTCCGAGGATATTTTTTTCTAGCTTCCAGGAGGTTTTTCCTTTCATTCCTCTGTCGTGAAGAGAGTCCCTAGGAGTTGTTGGCAGTCATCCCAAGTAGGCAGGTGTGAAAACGTTGGCGAGTTCTCTGAGTTTTTTTAGCCGGGCCAGCTTCCTCTAGGGAAGGAGGGGCTGTGTGTGCCATTCGACAGTCATCTGGAGGGTGCTGGGCCATCCTGGCTTCCTCGAATGGTGGAGAGGCTGAGTAAGCAGCAGGGGAATTACTTACATGGTTTTGGGGGTTGGGGGACAAGGGCAGAGGATAAGGACGAGTAGAGTCTTGAGACTCAGGGAGAACAGAGGGTGGAGGTTGAGGAGCAGAGAGTTTGAGAGATAGAATCGTAGGGGAAGGAGTAGGAGTGGGTTCAGGGACAAGGAAAGGCTTCACCCATGGAGGAGGAGATTTGCAGAGGTCCTGACAAGTTAAGATATATGACTATTGATCTGGATGGCTATGTGGCCCCGGCTGAAAGACAATATCTCAGACTTTTCAAATTAGTGCGAAGTAGAAACATCTTTCTAGGGGCCATCCGACTACAAAGGTGGGTTTTTCTGAGACACAGAATCTGCCAGGTCTGGTGTTTTAATGAAAAAGAAAGAATCTGAGCCCTTAAGCAGACTTTGGTCCAGTGATTAAGGGTCAGGGACAGAGGCATTGAAGTGCTCTGTCCCATAATGAAATATACACAGACAGTGAAAGCAAAGACACACGACACAGACAAGACAAGACAATAAAGACAGACAATGGACGTCCAATACTGAGACCAGGACTGAGTAGCGGGCAAATCCTGATGGGCTGCCAATTCCAAATCTGAAAGAAAATATCACTGAGTCGAGGAGACTATGGTTCTTCGATTTCCCGAGTCCATCCCACAGGAACATGGCCTGTGGCTCTGTGACATGTGTGTCAGCCACCGTGGGAGAGAGCTCACGCTCTTTACCAATAGCCATTTTGTCAAACCCTAACCTGAATCCTGAAACCAGAAAGAGGGGCCTTATTTACCCCCAGAGGAGCCCATTGGGGGTCTTTCATCTGCAGCTGCCGGATCTCGCTGGGGCCACCAGAAGTAAAGGTCGGGTGAGCGTCGCTGGAAGAGACCACCAAGAGACTGTCTAATGCAACCTCAAAGGGTTTATTGGGAGTCCGGCATGCAAGGGCTCAGAGATCAGTTGAATAGAGCAGAGAGCCCTGAGAACAGCTTAAGAAGTGCTTATATGTTTTCCTTGGAGAGGGCAGGGAGGGAAGTTTATTGATGGTTAAGGGCGAGTGGGCGGTTTGCGTGCAAATGGTTGATGGAGTACATTCTGCAGTTTGGCAGTTGGGGGCAGCACATTCTGGGAACAAGAAGAGCAAACAGTTCTCAAGATTTCAACAGTGTTTTATTAAGCATACAGAAAAACAGGATGTGACAAGTACCTATTTTATTAACCTTTCAATATAAGTATGAAAACAGAAATCTAGGTAAGATTTGAAGCCCAGAAGTTCATTTGGTCCTTGATTGGTATACTTAGCTTTGAATTACATTCCGTGGAGATGTCCTAGAATTATGGATATACAATGACACAGGACCTTGTACCTTCTCAGAGGTCAGTTCCAAAACACAGTCTCTAAGGGGAATCACACCAAAATTCAAGACAAGGTGGACCCAATTATCTCTACCAACCGCCACACAAATGCCCACAATTAAAACCAAAACACTCCAAAATGGCACTCATCTTCTTCCAAATAGACACTCATCATAACTTCTGTCAGGAGGATTCCATGAGAGGCGCAGCACAAGACAGTGTCCCAAATAATCTCCCTTTCCCGTCATTTGCCAAAAGTCAGAGTGGCCTGGACACCCTTCCTGTGAACCAGGAGTGATCAAATATGCCTGCCATTAATACAGCTCTGTTCTTCAATTTGAGGCCTACTGTCTGTGGGGTTTAGAGTCTTTATTTGAATTGGATTCATAAGAAAACCCAAGAACCTATGGGCTAGCATCTGCAGGGCTTTGAAGAACTCAATTGACCCAATGGATCCCTTTTCTCACTTGATGGAGGTCAGGAACCTTACAGAGGAATGCGAGAGACTTCATCAACAATGACTGATTTTTTGGCCATTTTGATTATGGATCCACACATGGGATCTTTCTTTAGACCCATCAGGTGCTGATAATCTAAGCCACAGGCTCACACAGGGCCAAGAGGCTGATTCAGACACATCCCTTTACAACGCACTTAAGCAAAGAGCCACAGGTGATGCCCATTCATTTCCATTTGAAAACTGTTTTCTTCAGGCTTCACAAAAGCGTGGCCTGAGGCAAAGAACTTCCTGACATTCACGGCAACAGAACAATAGGTAATCAAAAGGCCCTTTGCAAGGTTTCTCTACTGAGATGTTCCGGGTCACACTGATATCTGACTTTTCTGAGATGCTTGCCATTCTCTTCAGCTATCCAGTACATGTCCATGTCACAGTGGTTGGAGGTGGTACATATCCTGGATGCAAATGCATGAACCTATTCTGGAGAGTGGCTAGATTTCAGGAAGAAAACATGAACTTAGGAAAATAGCAGGTGTTGCCCATCGATAAGGCAAGCCCTAGTGCATTCATAAATTGGGCAGGATGAATGCTGGGAAGGTTTCTACTTGACAGGAAACATCCATTGATGCATTCTCTTTTCTAATGTCTACAAGCACGGACACTGTGGGATACACAGACATAGAAACACTCGCCTTGTGAAACAACTTACTAGAAACAGTTCACTCCAAACCAAACAAACCGACTTTCCTGCCTATTCTCAGAACATGAGACAAAACCACAAACACACATCTACACCCACAAAGGCACCTCCTTCCCCAAGTAGGTCTCTCACTCTCCAGAGTATCCTCTGACTGCTGGGCCATACTATGTTCCCCCAATATGGCGTGTCCTGTCTCAGATCTGGTCTCCTTGTCCAACTTTGTGAAGTGTTCAGGAGCCAGCTGTGAGCCACTACCTGCTTTTTCAGGAAAGGCCCCTCTTCAGAGAACTCCTGGCATTTGGCCATCCTCACATCAGTAGGTACCAAGAAAGACTGACTCTGTCCTTGCTAAATTGAAGCAAGTGAGACACTGGGACTGGGACTGAGACTGACTCTGTGTGCCTGGCTTCCTGGATCCCAAGTTCAGAGAGTTCCATTACCAAGGGATTGAGGTGAGGTCTCATCCTTCAGGAACTGAATTAGGTCTCTGCCTTGGCAACCACTTTATCCAAACAGTTGCTTTTAAGCGTACCATGAGAAGGAGGCTTACCCTATTTTCTGTGGCACTTTCACAAATTAGAATGGTATATCAACCATAGGCACCAAGGAACCGCTCTCCACGAAGGCCTGATTTGGTCCATCTTCTTTATATTTGGAAAAGAGCCTTTAGTCCAGGGAGCACTACAGTGAACCTCTGCACTAAAACTATTAGCAAGCACCTGATGGAGGAGGCCTCCATAGGTAAGTGGCTCCTTTATAACATCTGATATCCGGTAAAGGGAGATCTCTTCTGATGATAGAGATGTGGCACGGGGAGGCTCACATATACTTCTGTGCAGAACAGTAACGAGAATCATTCTGTCCTCTGTTCGGTTCTGTAGGGAATTCCTCTGGAACTGTAGAGAGGTGCCGATGAGCATGCACACGCTCCTACCCTGGAGCTTTAGCAAGATGTTGCACTGTTCCCCTGTTTCTGTGTTTAGCCACCGGGTTTCTGTTTATTTGTGTTCTGTGTTCTATTTTTTGTTTTTTTGTTTGTTTGTTTTTGTTCGTTTTGTTGTGTGATTTTGGTGGTAAAAACTTAAGTATATTGGACATGAAAATCAGAAATAAAGAGAGTAAGCCTGACACCCCTTTGGACTGTGTTTTAAGGAACTGCAATGAACTTTATCCCCCTTTGCGAAGCAGGATGATAGAAGCTCCTAGCTGGCTGCCTGGAGCACACCCATTGCAGAGGGAAATGCCTGCTGGGGACCTAAGAACAGAGTATCTCCCAGGTTAACAAGTGAAACTCCTTTAAAACCCCTTGTCCCTCCAGATAAAGAGAGTCACAACTTTGGCAGAGTCCCCTGTGTTTCTCCTTTGTTAGCCAAGCAATAAACCTCCTTTTTTCTTTTTCTCAAAACCCAGTCCTCATTATTAAATTGGTATTAATTGGCTTCAAGGTCAGGAACCAAACTTTAAGTTACAAATCTTGTACCCCCCCTCCGCCCCGAAACTTTGTGAGACCTATCTACTGAAATGTTAGGAGATAGAGCATGCTTGGTGTGGAACTGAATCAGAGGAGCTAATCCTGTATGTAAAAGGAGAAACTGAGGGACTCCCAGCAGCTGCCAAAGCCCTGTTGATTCAGGGAATTACCTCCTTCCTTCCCTGCACTGTAAGGATTATGCAACCTCTGTCTTGTTAAAAAAAGAGAAAAAGAAAAAGGGGACACTAAATGCAGTAAAATCACCATGGAGACACTTTATTTTACATTTCAGGTTGCCCCTCTGTGAAAACATCTGGTCCCCTTGTGGGGACAGCTATGGTCCCACTGGTGTACGAGATTTTTCTCTTATCTGCTCTGGTTTAAAGGGTTCTCTCTGACAGCCATAGTCTGGACCTCCTTTTGGTCTGTATTGTGTCTTTGTTTCTGGCCCTTTAAGGCATGTGCAATAATGTGTTGATATTATAAATTGTTTTTTGGGAATGATCTTAGCTGAATGTGTGTCGAAATGATGATGTTTTATTTTAACAATCTGGTATCTGAATGGGTTTTTGAAGCATTGCACAATCTTGCAGTTAAAAGTCGGGTTTAGGTAATTGTTTAGTTTATGATTTCAGATAATTCATGCCAGAGAACTTAAATACTTACAATGGATAACTGAAGAACTCTACTTCCAAGTTGGGAAGAAACTTCCCAATCATACAGTCTTTTTTTTTTCACCAATTTTGAATTGGGTAGCCTGGGAAAATGTCTCTGTGTGTACCAGTGCATTAATTTGGACATGGATAGTAAATCATAGTATGGTGTCTGTTGACCAAACAAGATGTAAAGATATAAAATTTTGTGAATTGTATCTTAAACTTGTATCATAATTTTCAACATCCGAACCTGAAAATTATGGTTAAAATGCCTTAGTCCTGAGATGTCTGTTCAGAATAGCTGTTTTTTCCCTGCTCCTTCCAGACCTCAGCCATGACTTATGTTGAAATGCAAATGAAAGAAGCCTGCAAGCTTTGTAGGAGACTGATTTGAGATCTAAGGGAAAAAAAGGTAAATTGTATGGTATTTTCTAATTACTGGCAAGTCATTTTTTCTAGGACTCTTATTTTTTTCTGAGATACTTTATGTTTTTTGACCTCATGATTTTGAGCATACAGACCTAGGTTAATGTTTTTCTAATCAGTTCTATCTTTGACCAACTGTGGACTTCTTGAAACATTGCAATAAAGATTTCACCTGCGAAATGCTACAAAGCCTTTACTATTATTATGTGTGCACAATTTTGTTATGTGTTGTATGTCTATATATACATATGTCCGTATATCATATATATGATACATAAAGTAACATATATAAGGAGCGCTCATAAAAAAAAGCGCTCATAAAAACAAATTTTAAAAAGTGGATCCAAAGATCTTTAATTCACGTGATTTAAATGTTTCAATTTAAATTGGATAAAGAGATAAAAACAAATGTCTTTAAATTTAAGCTTACAAAGTTTTCTAGGTGTTCAAACATCTAACAAAATATTAACATCTACAAAATGTCTAATATGCCTTGGCTCTAGTACCTTTCCTTCAACATAAAAATGGTTTACACTGTTCAATACATTTCTCTAACTTTTTGATAAATAAGTAAAGTAAATTTGATATGGGATTACTCATTCATGAGTACTTTAGTTAGATATCTGATTGATTTACTAAGATCTGTATTTTTTTTAGTAAACTCTGTATAAGATTGTAAAAATCAGTCATGTGTTAATGAGGCAAAAATTTCTTAAAACATATGTTTACCCATAACATTGAGTTTATTAAGATTTATGTTTTCTAGAGCAAGCAACCATAAAAATTAAACAACTGATTAAATAAGAACTGTTATTTTAGAGCACTGTACTGCCATTTCTTTAAAAGCCAAACTTGATTAATGTAGAAACATAAATGTAATTGTTATGCTATTAATGTTTTCATATCTTACAGGTATGCAAGTCTGTAAGGTAGAAACCTTAAAAGAGCATTATATCAAGCTGGTGCTCTGAAGTTGTGTGGTAAAAAATATATTGTGGATTTATTTACCTGTTATCAATAAGATATGTAAATTTTTATGTTACTTTTTACATTGGGGAACAATTTAAATGTATTTTTAAGTTAATTAGAGCCTAATCTTTGTAAAGGTTAAAAACTTTCAGCATTTCTTTAATTCATGTTTTAAATGTGATATCATATGGTGTTAGCTAATGTTCATGTGACCTCAAACAATTTATGTAAACTTTGTCAAAAGATATTTAAAAATAAAGATCAGCTTTAGAATTAAAATACTTAAGATTTATAAAGAGCCCTGCCTTACCTGAGATAAGGCTGCGTGTCCCATCTTACTACATGTGAGAATGACTATGAAACATGTAGGTCAGATAATATTTCTTTAAAGTTATGTTAAAAAGTTTTTTTTTTTATTGTCAATATTACTAGGATCTCAAACAGGGGATATAATGTATAACTCAGCCAAAAAATTCAGGGAAGATATTACACGAACTAAGTATTTTTACTTTTGTTAATTTTAATTTGAAATTTTCTTATAAGTGATCTAAAGATTCCCTGTTAGTGTTTTACAAATGAGTTGCTTTAAGAACACAACATGGGTTTATTCAAGATAATAAGTCATCAACTACAATACAGACAGAATAATACAGATCCCAATTAATAAAATGGTAATTATAAAGTTATAGACATTAAAGCCCAGTACTCTTAATATAAGGCTGTTAAAATTTATTTGCTGGATGTTTAAGATTAGGATTTAAAATTAATGTTAAATGAAAAGGGCCAAGAAAACCAATATTTGGTTCTTGCCCTCTGAGTCAGTCTGAATCCAGGGAACAGGGGACTTCTCTAAAGAGCTTTGCAACTCTGAGCCACATAACCTTCTGATCAGGGAGATTAATGAGACCACTGGAGAACAGAAAGCCAATCAGTGCATTTGTTACAAAGAGGAGAGTCATCAGAGAAAGGAGACATTCCTGATGCTTCTGAGGGAAGCCAAGTGGTCAAGCAAGACCTGGACCCACCTAGCGCAAATGGCACTAGCAGAACTGAGAATCTCCTCTCAAGTTTACCCAGAATTGATTCCCACAAAAGCTCAGCTGACTGTTAACAATAGATAGAAACAAAAGTCAGTTTGACTGCTTCATCTTAAACACTTAGCAAAGACAGTTAAGACCAAAATACAGCCACTCCTGGGCATATTAAATAATAATAATAATAATAATAATAAAATTTTAAGGTATGCACTTTATCTTATCCTCCCAAAACAAGTAAGACTGGAGGCTACAAAGAAGGATTCTCAGACAGGAATGCCTAATACTTATAAAAAGAGACTATCAAGAAGAGCTGCCACAGGCAGAAGTTTTCAGTTTAAGACCTACAGATATTCCTAACCTACAAAGGTAGGCTTGGTGTTTGCTAGTACGATTATCCAGCCCTGAGTAACAGAATTAAAGGTTTCTCTATTAGACGCAGAGGTCATACTAGTAAAAGGATTTTACAAGATCAGATGACATTAAATTATTAAACTGTGTCTTATTGGGAGGGCCAACTGTAACACTTAAAGTTAAATATTAAGTTGACAGTCCTGATAACTGGGGATATTAAAGACTGGTGAGGGAATTTCTATACAGTGACATGTTCTAGCTGTGCAACATTTATCCAGTACTCATGGTTTTTGTTTCACTCATAGAAGAACCCATTCACAGATGACTTTACAACCTGTTCTTCCCCAACCTGACTTCAAACCGAACTGACTTCTAAAAGGCAACTCATGTCTCTCAACTGACTTCTAATAGCCCACTCACGTCACCCTGTCTCAGGACAGAAGAAGAAAAAATTAGTGATGCCACTCTTCTTACAACAATGGAGAGAAAGATAAATAGACTATCAATATAAGTAATTAAGAAGGGTAAAATCAGCGAGATCGGTTTTGGGTGAGTTCTAAAAATTTGGAGACTCTTACCTGAGGGATTAAAATTTCCTCAGTGCTCTTCCCATAATCTATCAAAGATTTGAAAGGGACACAGAGAAAAGGGGGGAATTGTAGACCCAACCTGATCTTTTATTAAAATTGGGAGCCATCATGCCACAAAGCCATGAAAAGATAATTTTGGCTTTACCATTAATTACTTCAAATTCTGAACCTGCGTGGAATGCCTGCCCGCGCCTTGAACTCACACATGCCTGGCTCTCTGACCAGATAGCAGCCCTCTCTGAAACTTTAGTGACACATCATAAATATTTGCCTTCTCTGGCAAGACAACAACCCTCTCTGAGGCTCTAATGGTCCTCATGAATTCTCATGTAGGGACAGCAAAAAAATTGTAAACTACCTTTAGTGTGATGTTTATCAGAGTTCTGTTATCTGTAACCCCCCTTTTGTGTAACTTTCTGGGCTATAAAGCTGGGCTGTAGGAAAGCTGGGGTTGCTGTCTTGTTCCCTTCGTTTTGGGAGGGAGAGGCAGCATGGCCGGTGGAAATAATAAGCTTAATTTTATTTGATTTTAATTTGAGTCAGTGGTCTTTTCTAGCGTCCTGGTCTAACAGGTAAACACTCCAAAAACATGGAGCTCTGCCGGCCTAAAGACTTCTTGAGAAACTTCCTCTGAGTTTGGGCACTTGAAATATATGTTGTTGCAAGGAGATTTAGCTTCCTTTCTAGTGACACCATAAAAGCTGGGTCTGCATCTACGTGACCTGGAGGACATGGTTTCTTGTATTCTAATGAACATGAGGCAGCAGTGCTGAATATTCTATTTGTAGGTAAACTGTGGCCACTTGGTGCTAAGTGTCTCCCCATGTGAACTGTGAAGCCATTTGGTAATCCTCCACTTTTCGTGGTGTTTCTTGCTGCTGCACTGGGAGTTTGGTATTTGCTTCATGATATACAATGAGTTCAACTGCGACCCAGTATTAGAGGCAGTTCTGTCACTTGTGGTGGGTCAGGGTCTGCAGGAGAATGCAACAACCAGGCTTCTATCTCACAAAGCTTGCCCCTTTGTCCATAGAAATCTGACTCTGAACTTTGCCCGGAAACCTCTCCATATAACAAGAAGGGTCTGCTGGCTGCACCATATCAGTCACAAGCCATTTTGAAGGCAATGGAAAATCCTCCTGGCCACACCACAGCTGTATTATCACACACCTGCCCACCACTGCAAAAGGCCCACTACTCAGCAGGGTCCAACTTACTGGCATCTTTGTTCTACACCATTTTCATGAAATACCGTCAATCATGGCATTCTCTTGTACACTCATGACCAGGAAAAAGACATCCAAAGGTTCTCCAGTGCCACCTGGTTAAGGGAATTTAAAAAATTTTATTGTATTTATCTAGCCATTTTTCATGGATGAAGTTGGAGGCACTGTGGGTTTCAGTTCAGTAGTGAGACACTACCTGCTTTCTCAGGAAAGACCCCTCTTCAGAGCTCTCCTGGAATTTGGCCATCCTCACATCAGTAGTTACCAAGAAAGACCGATTCTGTCCTTGGTAAATCCAAACATGTGTGGCCACTGGGACTGTGACTGGGAATGCCTCTGGGTGCCTGGCATCCTGGATCCCAAGTTCAGAGAGTTCCATCACCAAGAAAATGATATAGGTCACTTCCTTCAGGAACTGAATGAGGTCACTGCCTTGGCAACTTTTTTGTCCTAACAGTTGCTTCCAAGTGTCCCAATAGATGGAGGCTGCCCCTACATCCTGTGACACTTTCACAAGTAAGAATGGTATATCAAACATAGGCACCCGTGAACAGCTCTCCACACAGGCCTGGTTTGGTCCATCTTCTCTACATTAAGAAGAGATAGACTGCTTCAGACACACCCCTTCATCCTGACCTGTTTTTTTTTTGTCATGAAAGATGACTTTTGCTCTCTCAGGTCCTTCATAGCTTTCTATATCTTCCCCAGGGTTCACTTCTGCATGGACCTTTGAGGTTCTCAGCAGGTGGAAGATCTCTTACATTTCTATATAAGACCAACTCTGTCCTTGCTTTTCTGTAAAGTTAGATTGAGGAAACAAAGTATGGTTAGGGTTAATAACATGTTTGATTTGGGTTAGGAATCATTCTGCTGCATGAATAATGGTATTGGGAACCTGCAATATTTATAAGTATATATAGAGGTGAAATATATGTATGAAAACACAAATCTATGTAAGATTTGAAGCCCAAAAGGGCATTGGATCCTTGATTGGGATACTTCACTCGGAATTATGTTGTGCACATGTGTCTCAGATAAATCTATACATAATGGCATAGGACCTTGTACCTTGGATAATTGAATGTCGAAAAGAACATCCAGTCAAAAAAGGATACTTGGTAGGATTAGGAAGATAGTTGGTAGGATTAGAAAAAAAGAGTGAGTATGGGATTTGGACAAAAAGTTCTTTAGCAATAGGGTTTCAGGTAGACAGAAAATGTAAATGTCAGCACATGTGAAGAGTCAGTCACAATGATGAACTGGGGAAAATATGTAGGAAAGCAGATATCATTAGAGATATTAGGAAATCAGGCAAATGATGAAGTGATTGATAGGATTAGACATTTTTAACAGGCTTGAGGTTGAATACATAATCTTTGGAAGAAACAAATATGTAGTCACTAATAGGATTGACATTTGAGAGCATTAGGCAACCTGGACATGGGTGATTTTCATAATCCATACTCACATTCCATTTAGGCTTTGGTACAATTGTAAGTGTGACTTTGCATTTTGTTGACAGAATATATATGTATATCAGGTGACATGAGTCTTTCTTGCACCATTTCTGGGAGCAATATTTAGAAGAGATATAAATTAGTATTGGGGGCACAAATAGGTGTACCATGTGTGAATATATAATATAACTGATTCCAACTTTAGAAATTGGAATAAATTGATATCTGAAAATACACAGGAAATGTTATATTGACATACATACATTCATTCCAACCAGTTATACATCTAATGGTAATATTAGGGTTGTGGTTTATCATAAAGTGTGTGTGAGTTTTGCTTCAAAATTGATTATGGAAATCGAAAATAATGTGTTTGGAAAGAAGTCTCAATAAATAACCAGTCAAAAGCAAGGAGGAATACATGTGTACTGAAGCAGGAAGTGATTGAATGTGTTTCAAATGTCTTTAAATTTGTGAACTTGTGGATGAAATGTATATACTATGATGTACAAAAACTGAAGAAATAGTAATGTACCAGTGTTAAATAAAAATGAACGTCAAAATACACATCATGTCCCTTTGGAATCTACTTTGATGTTAAATTGGGTCAGTTACAGTAGAAATATAAGGATTTGTTTGCACCATTCAGTGAAGTGAGTTTTCAGTACTAGAAAACAAATATGTATTTCAGGTGGATGAATATTTCTGAAAATAATCGTATGAAAATTTGATTATAAAACCACATACATGAGCATGAGTGAATTATTTAGGGAGTGTATAATAGGACACATATATTTTATATTTGGAAAAATCTAGAGAATATATATATATATATATATATATATATATATATATATATATATATATATATATATATATATATATCACAGAGAAACATTAGAAAGTAGCAATATATATGCCAATCAAAATTCATCGTGAAATATATATCATCCACCGATCCAAAAATATTAATTTTACTGAACATGGATTTATGTATAATGTTGTTCAACTAAAAATCTCACTCATAGTTTGAATTTTCAGTTCCAAAAGCGTTTAGGAGGGGTGATCTCTTCTCATACTTTGTTTCTGCTAAGTTAGCCACCTCACAAAAATGTACGTGTGATACCAGGTAGGATTTTTTATGTGCATATAAAAATACATGTGCTGAATTGGCTACAGAAAAAAGGAGACAGAAATTCACATATGTGTTAACTTTAAAAACACATGGAGTACTATTTCAACAAACAATTGACAAGATTTATAACTCCTACACTATATCATGCAAAAGGCAAGACCAACTATACACCATGCCTCCTCTGAACTGCTTGTATTAATATTATGTTTGGGTTATTTGTCTCCATCATATTAGGATTAGTAGTCAGAGTCTATTAGGGTATGGGTTACTGACAGGGATTCAGTATTTCGAATGGAAAATTGGAAAATGAATCCAATGTGTATGTAAATATGTGCTTCACAAAAATCTTCCCACTCTCATCCAGAACAATACCTTGACAATACCTTCACCCCATGTAAGACACAATTAGAGGAGAAGAGTTAGAAAATCCATGAATACATATCTGGAATGGAATGCAATCAGGAGTTCACAACCTTGGAAGTGTTAGAGGAGTTTCCAAAAGTAAGGGACAGGGTAAACACTTCAAAAACATGGAGGTCTGTTGTCCTAGAGACTTCTTGAGATACTGCCTGTGAGGTTGGGCACTTGAAATATATGTTGTTGTCACGTGCTTTAGCTTCCTTTCTAGTGAAACCATCAACCTGGGTCTGCATCTATGTGACCTGGAGGACATGGTTTCTTATTTTCCAATGAACATGAGACACCAGTGCTGAATTCTCCCTTTGAAGGTAAACTGTGGCCCCTTGGGGCTAAATGTCTCTAGTGTGGACTATGAAGCCATATGGTCATCCTCTATTTTCGTGGTGTTTCTTGGTGCTGCACTGGAAGTTTGGTATTTGCTTCATGAAATACAAGGAGTTCAACGGGGACACAGTGCGTGAGGGATTTCTGTCACATGTGGTGGGTCAGGGTCTGTAGGAGAATACAAGAACCAGGCTTCTATTCCACAAAGCTTGCCCTCTTGAACATAGCAACCTGATTCTGAACAATGTCCTGAATCCTCTCCATGTAACAAGATGCCTTTACATATAAGGGTCTGCTGGCTTCACCATGTCAGTCACAAGCCATTTATAAACCAATGGCAGATCCACATGGTCCCACCACTGATGTTTTATCACACACATGCCCACCTTTGCTCTTGGCCCACTAATCAGCAGGATCCAACTTTCTGGCATCTCTGTTAAACACCATTTTCATAAAAACCAGTCAATCAAGGCACTGTCTGGTATACTCATTGTTGGGAAAAGTACAAACGGCAGCCATACCCCAGAAAAAAAAACCCAACATGGCGCCTAAGCACTTCTTCTTCCTACATTCTTCTTTTCTGCAGTGGTGCGAAATGTTCCCGCCCGTGTGAACTCTTCTGCTGGCGCCAATTTCAAATCTTGCTGGCCGGGAATCTTAGCCCCAATAAGAACTAATTCCTGGGCTCTGGAGCTGATATCTGAAAGAACTTGCCAACAAACGGATTGCCTGCCATTTATCTAAGCCCTCCCATCTCCTCCTTAGTTCTATATAAGCACACAGCTTTTTGCAATAAAATTGGAATTCTCCCGGTGAAGTGCCTTTGCGTGGGGAGTTCTTTCATTCTGGTGCCCCGTGTGAGGATATGGGTGAGCTCTTTCCAACAAGAGCCCCGTCCACTGCTCCACCGTGGCACTCTGCCCTGGTCTGCTCTTTTCAGAGGCAGGCTTCCTGCACTCACCACTGATTTGTTGTATGTAAGCCTCCCCTGACCCCGGCTCGCCAACTCCCTTCGGGCTACCGCTGGCTTTGTGACCATGATCGTCTGTCACACTCTAGACGCCTGGTAGGGGGGAGGGAATTCCTCCCACTAAGACCTTTACTGGTTGCAGTGGACCCTCTGGTGATCCGTTTCCCTTTGGGGTGTGAGGCTTCTGAGTTTACATGAGAGGCTCTGTGGTTTTTCCTCCTCTGCTGCTGCTGCCGCTGCCGGCTAGAGTTGCTGTTTCCTGCGGGCCTGCTGTGTCTGGCTGAAGCTGCCTCTCTGCTCTGGGAAAACTGAACTCCCATCCTGGAACTGCATTCTGCTGGAGCCGGAGTTCTGTTTTCATTACTTACTTCTTCTGCTGCGTTCGAAAACTTTCCTGATGTCAGGTTGCCCATGGCTCCGAACCCATTGGGTCTCACAGATCGCACTTCACTGGTGACGATCAGGTAGTGCCCTCTGTATTTCCTCATGATGGCTGGTCATTTTGGGGATGCCCACCTGACCCCCATTCGCCCTGAGCGCTTCCCAGAGTCCGTTCCAGGCCGGGTTTTCTCTTTGTCTCTCTTGCTTACACTTATTCTCTCTCTCTCTCCCTCTCTCTCTCTCTCTCTCTCTCTCTCTCTCTCTCTTCCATCTCTCCCTGTGACTGTGGGCACCTCTTTATCTGTACCTGAAACCTCACCTCTCAAAAGTTTAATAAAAAATCTGGCCACACTCTCCCTCACACCAGACATCAAGCCCAAACTTTTAATCAAATTCTGTACCCAAGATTGGCCTACATATCCACTGGATAATGGCAATCATTGGCCTCCAGAAGGCTCCTTAGATCCAAACCTCCTCTTGGACCTTTTTAATTACTGCCAGCATCTGAAAAAGTGGAGTGAGATTCCCTGTATTGAATGTTTTAGCCTTCTCGCACAGCACCCTGTCTCTGCTCCTCCTGCCCTCCCTCTCAGGTCCTTCTTGCTTGCAAACCCCTCTCTTCCCCTAGTTCTACTCCTGACTTCGCAGATTCTTCCTCATTCGACCCAGCAGATCAACCCCCACCTTATCCTCCAGCCCCAACTGACCCTTCTCTCCCGCAAAATCCTCCTCTTCCTCTGCCTGATTCCACGGATCCTCAACCTTCCATTTCATCCCCCTCCCTTCCCCACTCTTCTGCCTGCTCCACCTCCTCCTCTTCCACAGAGACATTCCATTCCCCTCCCTCTCCTTCCTGTCCACCGCCTGCCTCTTTCAGTCCTCCTGTTACCAGGTCTAAGGGACTCCTTCCCACCCCCAAGACAATCGCACCCTTTCGTGAGGTAGCTGGTCCCAAGGGTGTCATCAGAGTCCACGTGCCCTTCTCCATGTCGGACATTACTCAGCTAGAGAGGAAGTTAGGCTCTTTCACCACTGACCCCACCACTTACATTTGGGAGTTTCAATGGGTACTGCAAGCATATAGCCTCACTCATCATGACATCTACATGCTCTTGGCCAATAAACTTCTCCCCAAGGAAAGGCAATGGTTCTGGGAGCTAGCCCAAGCCCATGCTGATGAAAATCATAGGACCAATCATAACCACCCACAGGCCCTCATGCTGTCCCAGAGCAGGATCCCCTATGGGCTTACAGTCTAGTGACCTTTTTACATCCTGCCTCTTGGCGGGACTGAAAAAGGCCACCCGCAAGGCTGTTAACTTTCAAAAGATGCAGGAGGTCATTCAAAGGAAGGAGGAAACACCTTCAGAATTCCTGGATAGACTAACCAAGTCCCTTCAGCAGTACACAAACCTCGACCCAGAAACCCCTGATGGCCGTCATGTCTTAATGACATATATTCTGGCCCAAAGCTACCCTTACATTAAAGCCAAGCTTAAAAAGTTTGAACAGGGCCCTGCTACTCCTCAGACCAAAATCCTCGCTGTCACTTTCAAGGTTTTTCATGGTAGAGAGGATGAAAGTGAATTCCGTAGGCAGAGGGCTGAAAATGCCAAATTCCAAATGTTGGCCCAGCTCATTCAGAGAAGGCCATCACCATGCCGTCCCAATATGACCCCCCCTGGAGCTTGCTTCAAATGAGGTAAGGAGGGACATTGGACGAGGAATTGTTCTTCGCCGAGGACACCCTACAACCCCTGCGCAAAATGCCATCAAAGTGGACACTGGGGGGCAGACTGCCCAACAACCCAGAAGGGAGGTTGGTCTGCTGCCCAGCAACCCCAGCCTCACCTGGGCTTGGCAGAGGATTATTGATGGAGTCCTGGGCCTTCCCTCCAGACTATTACCATCAAGAATCAAGAGCCTAGGATCACCTTCCTGGTGGATGGACGCTTCATTAACTTCCTCTTGGATACTGGTGCCACTTTTTCGATTTTGAGGGAGTATTAGGGTCCTACCACACCCTCAAAAACTCCTATTGTCAGGGTAGGAGGTAAAAAGATTTTTCCTCAAACCCCCCCCAATCATGTTATATGCAGCGATCCCTTTTGTCCTTCACTCACTCCTTTCTTGTTATGAGCCATTGCCCCATTCCCTTTCTGGGAAGGGACATACTCTCACTATTAAAAGTCACCATTCACTTATCACCCCACACCTATCCTACCTCTCATTTTCTCATGATATTCCTAGGGGCAGATACACCTCCTTCATGCACTCTCCCACGACTATCTAAACCATTTAACCCTGAGGTTTGGGACACAATTACACCCTTTATGGCTAAATGCAGTCCTATTCATATTGTCTTACGGGACCCTTCAAGATATGTTAGTCAACCACAATATCCACTCACAACCACATTCCTCCTTGGATTAGAACCCATCATCCAGAATTTATTATGAAAGGGGTATCTTAGGCCTACACACTCTCCTTTCAACACACCCATTCTGGCAGTTAAGAAACCTAACGTGTCCTACAGGCTGGTTCAAGAACTTCGCCTTGTCAACTCCTCTGTGGACCCCATCCACCCGCTAGTGCCCAACCCTTACACCCTCCTCTCTCAGATCCATGCCACTACTACTCACTTCTCAGTCCTAGATTTAAAAGATGCATTCTTTTCTATTCCCTTGTTCTCAGAATCTCAGGATATCTTTGCTTTTTCATGGACTGACTCTCACACCCGCCATTCTCATCAGCTTACTTGGACTGTCCTCCCACAGGGATTCAGGGATAGCCCCCATCTCTTTGGCCAATTTCTTGCCCAGGACCTCACATCCTTTCACCTGACCTGTCCTGACTCTACTCTACTTCAATATGTCTATGACCTTCTTCTATGTAGTCTTTCTGGGAACACTCTCAATCCCACACCGCTCAGCTTCATAAATTCCTAGAAGACAAGGGATATAGGGAGTCTCCCCACAAGGCCCAGGTTTCCCAGTCTTCGGTCACCTATCTTGGTTTTTGCCTTACACCCGGGAAAAAGGAAATAACACTGGATAGGAGGCAACTTCTCTGTGATCTTTCAGTGCCCTATACGAAAGCCAAAATACTATCATTCCTAGGATTAGCAGGTTATTTTAGGGCCTGGATCCCAAATTATTCTCTTCTCTCCAAACCCCTGTATGACCTAGCAAAGGGACCCCCTAGTGAATCTCTTGCCTCCTTTCCCATCTACCACTTACGCAGGCTTCAGCAACTCCTCTTAAAGGCACCTGCCCTTCACCTTCCAGATCTTTCAAGAACATTTCATCTATATGTCCATGAAAAAGGGGGGCAAGCACTTGGGGTCTTAGGTCAAAACTATGGGCGTACATTTGCACCTGTGTCATATTTGTCCAAGCAACTAGACCCTACCATACGTGGGTGGGCCCCTTGCTTAAGAGCTCTGGCTACTGGACAAATTTTACACAAAGAAGCCTCTAAGCTGACTTTTGGGGCCCCTTGAACTATCCACTCCCCACATCACTTGAAGGATCTTTTAGCTTAAAAGGGCCTTCAAACTCTCCCTACATCCAGATTTCTGTCGCCCCTCACTTCCTTTCTGTAAAACCCTAATATTATTTTCCTCCCCTGCTCTGCACTGAACCCTGCCTCACTGCTCCCAATGACTCCCATGTCTCACATACCAACTCATAATTGCTTGGAAACCTTAGATGATTTCCTCCCCTGTCATTCTTCCATTTCTGAGAGACCACTCAGCAAGCCTGACCTTATCTGGTTTACTGACAGCAGTTCCTTTAGGGAGAACGGAACTCATTACTCTGGATACGCTGTATTTTCAGCCACTGAGATTATAGAGGCCAAAGTTTTGCCTTCAGGAACTACAGACAAGTAGGCTGAACTTATAGCATCCACTCGTGCCTGCCTTCTAGCACAAGGCAAATCCCTCACCCTCTAAACTGATTCAAAATATGTCTTCCATATCTTATTATCCCATGCTGATATTTGAAAGTAGCGAGGCCTACTTACCACCAAAGGTAATGCGATCACTAATTCAGCTTTTATAACCAATCTAATAGAGGCCACTTACCCACCCAGTTGGGAGATGTCCATTGTAGGTCCCATCAGAAGGACGGCTTTCTTATCACTGAGGGCAATGCCAAAGCTGACCAGGCGGCACGAATGGCTGCTACCACTTTCAATTATGGCCTCCATAGGGGACATATAATGGCCACTTTAGACAGCTCATCTGAAGCCCCTACGTCTTTCAGTAAGAACAAGCATCTTTTCAAGTTCCTTCATACTCTATTCCTTTCCAATTCTCAGTCTTTGACCCTCTTTTTACAGAGTTTCTTTTCCCTCACCCCCTCTGACAAGCCATGCTACAGAATATAGCCTCTAATTGTCAGATCTGTCAGCGGACCAACCCTCATACTCCTTTAAGGCCCAAACCTTTCCCTTTCCACCAAGCCCGGGGACACATTCCCGCTGCTGACTGGCAGGTAGACTTCACCAACATGCCCACAGTATGGCGCACTAAATACCTCCTTGTCTTTGTGGACACTTTCTCTGGTTGGGTTGAGGCATTTCCCACTTCCATTAAAAAGGCTTCCACTGTAGCTTCAATCTTACTGACAGACATCATCCCCAGGTTTGGTATGCCCACTTCCCTACCATATGACAATGGCCCTGAGTTTACTTCTAGGATCACACAAAAGGTCTCTCAAGCCCTCTCCTTCAAGTGGCATTTCAACTGTCCATATTTCCCAGAGGCTTCAGGGAAAGTGGAAAGGGTAAATCGTACTCTAAAGGAAGTCCTTACCAAATTGACAATGGAATTAAACATAGACTGGTTCAAACTCCTTCCCTTGGCTTTGCTTGGAATCAGAGCTCTCCCTAAGAAACCATCTTTACTGTCTCCTTTTGAGATAATGTATGGAAGACCTCTTATAACCCCTGGGTTGGTCATTTCACAAGGACCTCTCACCCGAGATTTGTCTTTGCCTCTCTTGCTCCATCTCCGCTCGGAACTCTGGAAATATCAGGACTGGCTTCTTCCGGACCCAGTCTCCTCTCCAAACACTCCTCCCTTAACACCTGTTAGTCTAGTCTATTATAAGACCCCAGAGGAGAAAGGGACTCTTGCCGCAAAATGGGAAGGCCCCTTTCCTGTCATTCTCTTTACCCTTACCGCCGCCAAACTCTCCTTACCAGACAACTGTCTCACTCCCTGGATTCACATGTCTAGGTTGAAGTCACATCACCAGGAGGCCCCACCTGCTGAAGACAGGGTCACCCCAGAGGAACTCCAAGAATCACTGAATCTCCCCTTTACTCCTGCTCTCCACACCCATCTCACCCATTTTAGTTGTGGCTCACACGGTTTTCCTTGCAGCCCAATTCCTCTTAAAGAAGGCACAATGAGCTCTCCCAACACCCTAGTCTTCTCTAACTGCTTGTTTTTTGTGCTCTGCTTATTTTCTGTGCTCTGTCAGGACTGGTCTTTACCCTCCTCACCTACCATGCATTTATTCACTTTTCGGGAACGATACTCAGAACATGGCATGCAGAAGGTCTGCGCAGTGGATGCAACTACTTGCTTCATCCACAACTGCACCTCTATTTCCCTAAAATTGTCACCTTCAAGGACCTTCGTCCCTGGTAGCTGGAACTGGCCTTTCATTTGCTTCCTTTTTGATCAAACAAAAGACTATCGTCATTGGTGGCCTGAGATATATAATGGGTGTCCCTATTGGTCATGCATGTTCCATGATGAACGTGGTAGCTATTCTTACCACTCATTTGGTTACCCTAAACGGTGGACTTCTAGTTACATAAAGTGGCATAAAGGCTCTTCATCCAGTAACAATGGATGGTATACTTTAGATAAACCTGACCCCAAGGCCAAACGATGGGGCTATGTTGAGTTTGCTGTCTATGCTCGGACAACCTCAGTCAGACCCACAGGGTGGATGACTATTGGCCGCACCCTGATTACGCAACCTAAGGCAACCATCCAGGTAGTCGAACACATTAAGGACTCAGAATCAAAACTTCGAGATCATATCCATAGCTCATCCAAAGAGGATTCAGAGCCTTCAACCCTCTCAGGTCCCCCTCCCACATGGCTCAATTTGCTACACCAAACTTTTTGATTATTAAACTCCACCCCTCTTTCTGTGCCTACTTCTCAGTGTTTTCTCTGTGCTTCACTTAGTCGTCCACTTCTAGCAGCAGTCCCATTAGCGGCAGGAAATATTCCAGCAAAACCCTACAATTTCGCTAAAAAGGACAACCCCTACATGTGACACGTATCCCACTGTGGGAAAGTTATTCCACCAATACTTTATTTCCTTTCATCTGTTTCCACCTGCCAATAATGAATCCTTTACCCATTTGTTCCTTGAGCTACAGCACCCCATAGAGCCCTGTGTTTATGCAACATGGACATTTCCTCTGGTGTAATGGTTCTTTAAGTACCTCAACCATCAATGTCTCTGGCGCCTGTTTCTTGGTTACTGTAGTTCCTCAGCTATCTTTGTATACTCCCACCGAATTCTGACAGTTGGCCCTACCTTCCCGCACCCGTAGGGTAGTCTTTCTGCCGGTTCTGGTAGGCCTCATTTTAACAACCTCAGTGACGGGTCTCGGACTCTCTGGTGGAGGTATAGGTCATGCTCTATGGGATCCAATGACCTTCAACAAAAACTGCAGGAAACACTCAATACCATGGCTGAGTCTCTGGGTTCCTTGCAGTGGCAGGTTACTTCATTGGCACAAGTGGCTTTACAGAACCAAAGGGCAATTGATCTTCTCACTGCAGAAAAAGGGGTTACATGCCTATTCCTCAGAGAGGAATTTTGCTATTATGTTAATGAATCTGGGCTAATAAAAAAAATGTTGTTAAATTGCAGGAATTATCGACCCAATTGCTCAAACCTACCTCCTCCAATCCCATAACGGTGTTCTTCCAATCGTATCTTGCCATGTACTTACTACATATCTTGGTTCCCCTTATTTGGATGCTCCTTTTTTGTGCTCTCTTGCCCTGCATAATGAAGTGCCTTCAAACCCAACTGCATAAAATTCCTAATCAAACTTTCAACCAGCTTTTGCTTAGTCACTACCAGCCTCTGATGACCGATGAATCCCCAACATCTCCAAGAGAACAGTTCACTCAGTGATGAAGCTCACTACCAGGCACGATGGAATGCAACGGGTATTAGACAGCGGGAGACAACGAGCTCGGAGAACCTCTTAATCTGCCATCCTGGATTCATAGTCTTTACCACCTTCTAAGCTTTCTCATGGCCCTTGGCCTCTTCTATGTCAGTCCCCCCACATGGAACTTCTGCCAAAAATTGACATTTGCTTTAATTTTTATCTTCATTCTGTTTTTATTCGCTCTGATCTTCTTCAGGTGCTGGCAACACCATGTCCAGGCAACGCTTCCAGTATTTCCTTGAGTCTCTGTTACAGGACCAGTGGCTGATACCAACAATCTCTTCCATCCAGGACTGGTTACATGCCATCGACATCTTTGGCTTCAGGGAACATTCATTGACTTCACCCCTATGAAAATAGCTGTCTATAGCCACTGGGTTTTATTTCTGGCTGCCATGATATCCCCATTCCTGCCCCCTGAGCATTCCTCCACTTCTCTTTCTACTCCCCACACCACCCCCACACAGCAGGAAGCAGCCAGATCTGAAAAACGACACCCCACTTCCTAAGAAAACAAAAAGGGTGGAATGTTGGGAAAAGAATAAATGGCAGCCATACCCCAGAGAAAAACCCCAACATGGCGCCTAAGAACTTCTTCTTCCTACCTTCTTCATTTCTGCAGTGGCGCAAAAAGTTCCCGCCCTTGTGAACTCTCCCGCCAGCGCCAATTTCAAATCTCGCTTGTGGGGAATCTTAGCCCCAATGAGAACTAATTCCTGGGCTCTGGAGCTGATATTTGAAAGAACTTGTCAATAAACGGGTTGCTGCCATTTATCTAAGCCATACCATCTCCCCCTTAGTTCTATATAAGCACACAGCTTTTAGCAATAAAATTGGAATTCTCCCGGTGAAGTGTCATTGCGTGGGGAATTATTTCACTCATGTTCAGCAACAGGATATCCAAAGGTTCTCCAGTGCCACCTGGTAATGGGAATTTGAGAAATTTGATAGTATTTATTTAACCATTTTTGAAGGATGAAGTTGGAGTCACTGTGCGTTTCAATTAATGCAGGAACCATTATGTGGTGAGGAAGCTCATTTAAATGAAATCTCTGGAGAAATCTCACAGGCAAGGCTTCCCAAAAAGTGGCCAAAAGGTCACATAAAGCCAGGATCATTGAGGTCTACAATATGAGTTCCATTTGTGTTTAGACTCTCAATTATGGCTGCCAAGTCTTTCAAAATAAAATCATGTGATATCCTGGCTGAGATTCTCACTGCACTGTGGAAAGACACCCTGGCCCTCGATCTCAGTTTTCAAGGGCGCATCTCATGCATGGCCTCCTAAAATCCCAACACATTTCATGGCAATACTTCTTTGAGGTAAATTCCAGAACTCAGTCTCTAAGAGGAATCATGCCAGAATTCAAGCCCAGGTCGATCCAGTTATCTCTTCCAACCGCCAAACAAATGACCACAATTAAAACCAAACACTCCCACATGGCCCTCATCTTCTTCCATATAGACACTTATCATAACCTCTGGCTGGAGTTTTTCATGAGGGGTGCAGCCCAAGACAGTGTCAAAAATAAGCTCCCTTGCCCCTCATTTGCCTAAAGTCAAGGTGGCCTGGACACCCATCCGGTGAACCAGGAGTGATCAGATAGGCCAGCTGTTAATACTGCTCTGCATCTCCAATTTGAGGCCTACTGACTGTCAGGTATAGATTCTCTATATGATTTGGAGCCATGAGAAAACCCAAAAACCTATGGGTTAGCCTCTGCAGGGCTGTGCATAACTCATTTGAACCAAAGGATCCGGATTCTCACTTGATGGTGGTCAGGAACCTTACAAATGAATGCGAGAGACTTCATTCACAATAATTGCTCTTTTGGCCATTTTGGTTTTGGATGCACACATGGGATCTCTCTTTACATCCATCAGGTGCTGAGAATCTAAGCCACAACCTCACACAGGGCCAAGAGGCTGATTCAGACACATCCCTTTCCAAAGCAATTAAGCAAAGAGCCACAGGTGATGCCCATTCATTTTCATTTGAAAACTGTTTTCTTCAGGCTTCACAAAGGGGTGGCCTGAGGCAAAGACCTTCCTGACATTCAGGGAAACAGAACAATTGATAAGCAAAAGGCCGAAAGCATGGTTTCTCCACTGAGACTTTCTTGGTCACACTGATATCTGAGTTTTCTGAGATGCTCGCCATTCCCTTCAGCTATCCAGGACATGGCAATGTCACAGAGCTTGGAGGTGGTACATATTTTGGACACAAAACCATGAGACTATTCTGGAGAGTGGTGAGAATTCTGGAAGAAACAGGAACTTAGGAAGGTAGCAGGTGTTGCCCATGGATAAGGCAAGCTGCAGTCCATTCATAAATTGGGCAGGATGAATGCCGGGAATCTTTCTATACAGGACATATCAATTGTTGCATTCTATTTTCTAATGTCTACAACCACGGACACAGTGGGATACACAGAAATAGAAACACTTGCCTTGTCCAACGACTTACTAGAAGAAGACCACTCCAAATCAAACAAACCGTCTTTCCTACCTATTCTCAGATCATGAGACAAAACCACAAAATCACACCCACCCACAAAGACACCTCCTTCCCCCATGTAACTCTGTGACTATCCGGAGTTTCCTCTGAGTCGTGGGCCATACTATGTTCCCCCAAAATGGCCTGTCCTATCTCAGATCTGGTCTCCTTGGCCAACTCTGTGAAGTTGTCAGGAGCCTGCCGTGAACCACTACCTACTTTCTCAGGAAAGGCCCCTATTCAGAGCTCTCCTGGTATTTGGCCATCCTCACATATGTTGGTACCAAGAAAGACTGACACTCTCCTTGGTAAATTCAAACAAGTGAGCCTACTGGGTCTGGGACTGGACTGGCTCCGGGTGCCTGGCTTCCTGGATCCCACGTTAAGAGAGTTCCATCACCAAGGAAGTGAGGTGGATCATTTCTTCAGGAACTGAATGAGGTCATTGCCTTGACAACCACTTTGTCCTAACAGTTGCTTTCAAGAGTCCCATGAGATGGAGGCTGCCCCTACTTCCTGTGACACTTTCACAAGTTAGAATGGTATATAAACCATGGGCACCCGGGAACAGCTCTCCACCTAGGACTGGTTTGGTCCATCTTCTCTACATTAAGAAGAGAGAGGCTGATTCATACACATCCCTTCATGCTGACAAGGTTGTTTGCCATAGAAGATGACTTTTCTCTCTCAGGTCTTTCGTAGCTGTCTACATCTTCTCAAGGGATCATTTCTGCATGGACCTTTGATGTTCTCAACAGGTGGAACATGCCCTACATTCCTGTATTTTAAGAGCAACCCTGTCCCTGCTGTTCTGTAAAGTTCGATTGAGAGAACAGTGTATGGTTAGTAACATGTTCAATTTGGGGTTAGGAATCCTTCTGCATGACGAATAATGGTATTGGGAAACTATGATATTTACAAGAATATATAGGTGAAATATAAGTATAAAAACAGAAATCTAGGGAAGATATGAAGTCCAGAAGGGCATTGGGCCCTTAATTGGTACACTTAGCTTTGAATTATTTTCTGCAAAAATGTCTCAGATAAATCTATATACAATGGCATAGGAGCTTGTACCTTGGATGATTGAATGTCGAATAGAACACCCACTCAAAAAGGGATTGTCGGTAGGATTAGAAAGATAGTCAGTAGGTTTACAAAGAAGAGTGAGAATAGGATTTAGACCAAAAGTTCTTAAGCAATAGGGTTTCAGGTAGACAGTAAATGTAAATGTCAGCACAAGTGAAGAGTCAGTCACAATGATGAACAGGGGAAAATATGTAGGAAAATAGATATAAATAGAGACATTACTAAATCAGGCAAAGTATAAAGTGAGTGATAGGATTAGACATTTTCAACAGGCTTGAGGTTGAATATATAATCTTAGGAAGAAACAAAAATGTAGTCACCAATAAGATTGACATTTGAGAGCATTAGGCCACCTGGACATGGAAGGTTTTAGTAATCCATGCTCACTTTCAATTTAGGCTTTGGTACAACCTTAAGGGTGACCTTTGATTTTTTTGTCCAGAATATTACTGTGATAAAATGTATATATAGATCAGGTGACATGAGTATTTCTTCCACCATTTTTTGAGGAATATTTTGAAAACGTATAAATTAGTATTGAGGGTAAAAATAGGTGTACCCTGTGACTATGAATATAGAGATAATGCATGAATAGACCATACAGTTAATAAATAATATAACTAGTTCCACTTTAAATAATGTATTGAATTGATATCTGAAAATACATAAGAAATCATATATTGATATATAATCATTCATAACAACTAGTTATACGTCTAATTGTAATCCTAGGGTTATGGTTTATCATGAAGAGTGTGTGAGTTTTGCTTCAAAAGTGATTATGGAAATCAAAAATAATGTGTTTGGAAAGAAGTCTCATGAAAAGACCAGTTTGAAACATGGCAGAACACGTGTTTTCTGAAGCAGAAAGTGATTGAAAGTGAAATAAATGCCTATAAATTTGTGAACTTGTGGATGAAATATATATCCAATAATGTGCATAAACTGAAGAAATAGTAATGTACTAGTTTTGAATAAAAATGAACTTCAAAATACTTATCATGTCCCATAGGAATCTACTTGCATTGATGTGAAAATGGATCAGTTACTGTAGAAATATTAGGATTTATATGCACCATTCACTGAAGTTAGTTTTCAATACTAGGAAAAAAATACGTATATAAGGTGAATGAATATTTCTGAGAATAATCTTGTGAAAAGTTGATTATAAATCCACATACATAATCATGAATGAATTTAGGGAGTGTATAATAAGACACATATATTAAATATTTTGAAATATCTGGAGAGAATATATATATATATATATATATATATATATATATATATATATCCACACACAGATTTTAAAAATTAGCAATATATATGCCAATCGAATTACACCGTGAAATATGTATCATCCACAGATCCAAAAATATTCATTTTACTGGATATGGATTTATGTATAACTTTTTTCAACTAGGAAGCTCACCCATAGGTTGAATTTTCAGGTCAAACAGCGTTTAAGAGGAGTGATCTCTTCTCACACTTTGTATCTGCCAAGTCATGTAACTCACAAGAATGTACGTGTGATACCAGGTAGGATTCTATATGTGCATATAAAAATACATGTGCTGAATAGAATACAGAGAAAGGGAGACAGGAATTCACATATTTGTTAACTTTAAAAGCACATGGAAAACTATTTCAACAAAAAATTGACTAGATTTATAACTCCTACCCTATATAATGCAAAAGGCAAGTCCAAGTATACAACATGCCTCCTCTGAACTGCTTGTATTTCTATTCTGTTTCCGTTATTTTTCTCCATCATATTAGGATTAGTATTCAGAATCTAGCAGGGCATGTGTTAGTGTCAGGGATTCAGTATTTCAAATGTAAAATAGAAAAATGAATCCAATGTGTATGCAAATATGTGCTAAACAAAATCTTCCCACTCTCATCCAGAACAATTCCTTGATATTTTTTTCGCCCAAAGTAAGACACAATTAGAGGAGAAGAGTAATAAAATCTGTGAATAATATGTTCAGGAGTTTACAACCTTGGAAGTGGTAGAGGAGTTTCCCTAGTATGGGACAGGGTAAACACTCCATAAACATGGAGCTCTGCTGGCCTAAATACTTCTTGAGAAACTGCCTCTGAGTTTGGGCACTTGAAATATATGTTGTTGTCAGGAGCTTTAGCTTCTTTTTAGTGAGACTATCAAAGCTGTGTCTGCATCTATGTGACCTGGAGGACATGGTTTCTTATTTTCCAATGAACATGAGGCAGCAGTGCTGAATTCTCTCTTTGTAAGTAAACTGTGGCCACTGGGGGCTAAGGGTATTCCCATGTGGACTGGGAAGCCATTTGGTCATCCTCCACTTTTCGTGGTGTTTCTTGCTGCTGCACTGGGACTTTGGCATTTGCTTCATGAAATAAAAGAAGTTCAACTGGGACACAGTTCTGGAGGCAATTCTTTCATGTGTGGTTGGTCAGGGTCTGCAGGAGAATGCACCAACCAGGCTTCTATCCCACATAGCTTGGCCCCATGTCCATAGTAACCTGATTCTAAACATTGCCCGGAAACATCTCCATATAACCAGAAGCCTTTACATGGAAGGGTTTGCTGGCTGCACCATGTAAGTCACAAGCCATTTGGGATCCAATGGCAGATCCACATGGCCCCACCACAAATTTTTTATCACACACCTGCCTACCACTGCTCTAGGCCCACTACTCAGCAGGTTCCAACATATTGGCATCTCTGTTCTACACCATTTTCATGAAACCCACTCAATCAAGGCACTGTCTTGCATATTTACGATCAGCAACAGGACATCCAAAGTTTCTCCAGTGGCACCTGGTCATGGGAATTTCAAAAATTTCATGGTATTTATCTAGGCATTTTTCAAGGATGACGTTGCAGGCACTGTGGGTTTCATTTCATTCAGGAACCTTTAAATGGTGAGGAAGCTCATTTCAATGAATGCTCTGTAGAACCCTCACAGGCAAGGCTTCCCAAAGAGTGGCCAAAATGTCACATGAAGCCAGGCCTATTGAGGTCTACAATGTGACGTCCATGGGTGTTGTGACTCTCAACAATGGCTGACAAGTCTTTCAGAATTAAATCTTGTGATCTTCTGGCTGAGATACCCAGGGCTCTGTGGAAAGCCACCCTGGACCTAGATCTCAGTTTCCAAGGATGATTCTCATGGGTGGACTCCTAAAATCCCAACAAAATTCATGGCAATACTTCTCTGAATTCAGTCTCTAAGGGGAATCACACCAGAGTTCAAGCCCAGGTGGTCCCAGTCATGTCTTCCAACGGGACACAAATGACCAAAATTAAAACCAAAACCCTCCCATATGGCCCTCATCTTCTTCCATATAGACACTAATCACAACCTCTGGCTGAAGGTTTCCATGAGTGGCGGAGTCCAAGAGAGTGTCCAAAATAACTCCCTTGCCCCTCATTGGCGTAAATTCAGGGTGGTCTGGACACCCTTCATGTGAAACAGGAGTGATCAAATATGCTAGACGTTAATACTTCTATGCTTCTCCAATTTGTGGAAAACTGAGTGTCAGGTATATATTTTTATGTGATTTGCAGTCATGAGAAAACACAAGCTCCTCTGCAGGTCTTTGAAGAACCCATTTGACCCAAAGGATCCCTATTCTCACTTGATGGAGTTCAAGAACTTTAAAGAGGAAGGCGACAGACTTCATCCACAAGGACTGCTTTTTGGCCATTTTGGTTTTGGATGCACACATGGGATCTCTCCTTACATCCACCACGTGCTGAGTATCTAAGCCACAACCTCACACAGGGCCAAGAGGCTGATTCAGACACATCCCTTTTCAAAGCAATTAAGCAAAGAGCCACAGGTGATCCATATCATTTCCATTTGAAAACTGTTTTCTTCAGGCTTCACAAAGGGGTGGCATGAGGCAAAGACCTTCCTGACATTCAAGGCAACAGAACATTAGGTTAGCAAACGGCCCAAAGCAGTGTTTCTCCACTGAGACTTTCCTGGTCACACTGATATCTGAATTTTCTGAGACGCTCGCCATTCCCTTCAGCTATCCAGTACATGGCCATGTCACAGAGCTGGGAGGTGGTACATAACTTGGTCACAAAATCATGAGCCTATTCTGGAGAGTGGCCAGAATTCAGGAAGAAAACAGGAACTTAGGAAGATAGCAGGTGTTACCCATCCATAAGGCAAGCCGCATTCCTTTCATACATTGGGCAGAAAGAATTCTGGTAAGCTTTCTACTAGCCTGGACACATCCTTTGATGCATTCTCTTTTCTAATGTCTACAACCATGGACACAGTGGGATACACAGACTTAAAAACACTCGCCTTGTCAAATCACTTGTTAGAAATCGTCCACTCCAAACCAAACAAACTGCCTTTCCTACCTATTCTCAGAACATGAGACAAAATCACAAACACACACTCACACCCACAAATTCACCTCCTTTCCCAAAGTAGGTCTCTGACTATCGGGTGTGACCTCTGACTGGTGGGCCGTACTATGTTCCCATCAAATGGCCTGTTCTGTCTCAGATCTGGCTTCCTTGGCCAACTCTGTGAAGTTGTCAGGAGACAACGGTGAGCCACTTCCTGCTTACTCGGGAAAGGCCACTCTTCAGAGCTTTCCTGGCATTTGGCCATCCTCACATCAGTAGATACCAAGAAAGACTGACTCTGTTTTTGGTAAATCAAAAGAAGTGAGACCACTGGGACTGGGCCTGAAACTAGATTTGTGTGCCTGGATGCCTGTATCCCAAGTTCAGAGAGTTCCATCACCAAGAATGTGAGGTGAGGTCACTTCCTTCAGGAACTGAATGAGGTCATTGCCTTGGCAAGCACGTTGTCCTAACATTTGCTTCCAAAGGTCCCATGAAATGTAGGCTGTCCCTAATTCCTTTGACACTTTCACAAGTTAGAATGGTATATCAAACATTGGTAACCGGGAACAGCTCTCCACAGAGGCCTCGTTTGGTCCTTCTTCTCTACATAAAGAAGAGAGAGGCTGATTCAGACACATCCCTTCATGCTGACCAGGTTGTTTGCAATGAAAGATGACTTTTGCTCTCTCAGTTCCTTCATAGGTGTCTACAACTTCTCTAGGGATCATTTGCGCATAGACCTTTGAGTTTCTCAGCAGTTGGAAGATCCCCTAAATTCCTGTATTTTAAGACCAACTCTGTCCTTGCTCTTCTCTAAAGTTAGATTGAGGGAACAGTGTATGGTTAGGGTTAATAACAGGTTTGATTTGGAATAGAAATCATTCTGCTGGATGAATAATGGTATTGGGAACCTGCGATATTTTCAAGAATATATAGGTAAAATATATGAATCTGAAAACAAAAATCTAGGTAAGATTTGAAGCCCAGAACGGCATTGGGCTTTTGATTGGGTATTAAGCATAGGACCTTGTAACTTGGATGATTGATTTTCAAAGAGAACTTCCAGTCAAAATGGATAGTCAGTAGTATTAGGAAGATAGTCGGTATGTTTATAAAGGAGAGTGAGTATAGGATTTGGACCAAAAGTTCTTTAGCTATAGGGTTTCGGGTATTGAGTGAATGTAAATGTCAGCACATGTGAAGAATTAATCACAATGATGAACTGGGGAAAATATGTAGGAATGCAGATATCAATAGAGACTTTAGGAAATCTGGCAAAGTATAGTCGGTAGTGAAATGTTAATAAAATAGATTCTTGTCACTTCCTGTTTTTCTGTATGCTTAATAAAACACTGTTGAAATCTTGAGAAGTGATTTCTAATCTTTTTCCCAGAATGTGCTGTCCCCAACTGCCAAACTTCAGAATGTACTCCCTCACCCAGTTGCACGCAAACTGCTCACCCGCCCAGGCCCATCAATAAACTTTCCTCCCTGCCCTCTTCAAGGAAAGTATATAAGCTCTGCTTAAGCTGTTCTCAGGGTTCTCTGCTCTATTCAAATGAGCTCTGAGCCCCAGCATGCTGGACCCCCAATAAACCCTTTGTTTTTGCATGAGAGAGTCTCTTGGTGGTCTCTTCCCCCAATGCTCTTCCGATATTTATATATGGAGGTTCCACCGAAATCCAGCAGTGGTGAACGAGAGACCCCAATGGGCTACTCTCAGGGTAAGTAAGGCACCTCTTTCTGGTTTCAGGTTTCAGGTTAGGGCTTGGCAAAATGGCTGTCGATGAAGTGTGTGAGCTCTCTTTGATGGTGGCTGGCAGACGTGTCACAGAGCCACAAGCCAAGTCCCTGGGGGACGCCACAGAGGACTCGGGAATCGAGGAATAATAGTCTCCTCGACTCAGTGATACTTTGTTTCAGATTCGGTATTGCCAGCCCATCGGGTTTTGACACCTGCTCAGTCTTGGTCTCAGTGTTGGACGTCCATTGCCTGTCTTTATTGTTTTCTCTTGTCTGTGTCCTGTGTCGTTGCTTTTACTGTTTGTGTATCTTTCATTATGGGACAGATCACTTCAATGCCTCTGTCCCTGACCCTTGATCTATGGATCAAAGTCCGCTTAAGGGCTCAGAATGTTTCTTTTTCAGTAAAACGCTGGACCTGGCAGACTCTGTGTGCCACAGAATGGCCCACCTTTGGAT